>NC_133618.1:240198867-240338867 GCF_048593235.1 Sminthopsis crassicaudata | reverse complement strand
ATTGAACCAGTCCTGCATTCCTGGTATAAATCCCCATTATCTGGCTGAACAGTTGTTATAATCTTTTTACTAATATTTTATTTAAAAGTTTTTGCATCAATATTCAAGAAGGGGCTTGATCTGTAATTTTCTTTCATTGTTTTGGCTCTTCCTGGTTTAGGTATCAATACTATATTAATGTCATAGAAGGAATTTGTTCAGAACCCGTCTTTGCCTATATTCCCAAATTTTTACATAGTTTACATAGTTTTGGAATTAATTGTTCTTTAAATGTATGGTAGAATTTACTTGTAAATCTATCTGGGATGGAAACTTATTTCTTAGGAAGCTTATTGATGGCTTGTTCAATTTATTTTTTCTAAAATGTGAATATTCAAGTAATTTATTTCCTTTTCTGTTAATCTGGGCAATTTATACTTTTGTTAATATTCATATATTTCAATTAGATTGCCAGATTTTTTTACCATAAAATTGGGCAAAATAAAAATAGTAAATAGTAAATAGCAAATAGTAAAGCAATAGTAAATTGCTTTAATTTCTTCTTTGTTGATGGTAAATTAATCCTTTTCATTTTTGATGCTGGTAATTTGTTTTTTTTCTTTGCTTTTTCTAATCAAATTAACCAAAAATTTATCTATTTTGTTGGGGTTTTTTCATAAAACCAATTCTTAATTTTATTAATTAGTTCAATAGTTTTCTTAGTTTCAATTTTATTCATCTCTCCTCTGATTTTCAGAATATCTAATTTGATATTTAATTGTGAGCTTTTAATTTGTTCTTTTTCTAGCTTTTTTAGTTGAATGCCCAATTCATTGATTTTTTGTTTTTTCTATTTTATTCATACAACTATTTATAGATATAAAGTTTCTCCTAAGAACTGCTTTGGCTGAATCCCATAGATTTGGTATGTTGTTTCATTATTACCATTCTCTTGGATGAAATTATTGATTGTTTCTATGATTTGCAGTTTGACCCTCTCATTCTTTAGAATTTGATTATTTATTTCCAATTGATTTTTAGTCTCTTTCCCTAACACTTTATTGAATGTAATTTTTACTGAAGTGTGGCCTGAAAAAAAAAAGTATTTACTATTTCTGCCTTTCTGCATTTGATTTTTAGGTTTTTATGTCTATTACATTGTCAACTGTTGTGTAGGTGCCCTGTTCTCCTGAGAAAAAATATATTCCTTTCTGTCCCTATTCAGTTTTCTCAAAAGGTCTATCACATCTAAGTTTTTTAAGATTCTATTAATCTCCCTAGTTTCTTTCTTGTTTATTTTGTGGTTAGATTTATCCAATTCTTAGAGGAGAAGTTTGAGATCTCCCACTATTAGAGATTTATTGTATATTTCTTCCTGCAACTGGCTTAACTTCTCTAAAAATTTGGATGTTGTATCACTTGGCGCATATTCATTTAGCATGGATACAACTTCATTGTTTATGATATTTTTAATAGAATGCAATTTCCTTCCTTATCTCTTTTAATTACATCTATTTTTACTTTTTCTTTATCTGAGATCAGAATTGGCATCCCTACTTTTTTTGCTTTGGCTGAAGCATAATATACTCTACTCTAACTTTTTACCCTTATTCTGTATATATCTCTCTTTTTAAAGTGTGTTTCTATTGTAAGAATTCACTGAACATCACTTTAAAGAAACCTCAAAATTAAAACCCCAAGGAATATTTGTGGCTACATTTCAGAATTATCAGACCAAGGAAAAAATATTACAAGCAGCCAGAAAGAAACAATTCAAATACAGAGGAGCTACAATAAGGCTTATTCAGGACATAGCAACTTCCTATTTAAAGGACTGAAGGGTCTGTAATCTAATATTCAGTAAAGGGAAGGAACTTGGAATATAGCCAAGATTAAATTACCCTGCTAATCTGAGGATTTACTTTAAAAGGAGATGGACATTCAAGAAAATTTATGAATTCAATTTATTTTTGATGAAAAGACCAGAGCCAAACAAAAACTTTGGCCTCCAAATATAAAACTCAAGAGAAGCATAAAAAAGTAAAAAGAAAAAAAAAAAGAACTCTTGAGATTTCTATTATGCATATACATAGAGAGTACTTGTATAATCTGATTTTACTGTTAAACTATAAAAAAAGAAACTAGAGGTGGAAAGGAGATTGCACCCCTCAAAAATGGGGGGGCATGGAAGTAAAATGAGGGAAATTACATCTCAGGAAAAGGCAAAGAAAACATATTACAATTGAGGAAAAGAAGGCAGGGTGATAAATAATTTGTAAATCTTACTCTCATCAGATTTTGCTCAAAGAAAGAATATTACATATATTTGGTTTCACCAAGAAATTTCTCACACCCTATATAAAAGTGAGAGGGGAAAGAGGAAAAGGGAAGGAGTAGGTTAAATGGAAGGGAAAACAGAAATAGTAGGGGAAAGGTATAAGAAAGGGGGAAGGTCTCTAAAGGGGAAGGACTACTTGAGGCAAGTAGGGTTTATAAGTAAAATACTGAGGAAGAGGGAAAGGGGAAAAGGAAAGATAAAAGTATAATTTGGGATTAATAAGGTGGTAGGAAATACAGAATCAGTAATTTTAACTGTAAATGTGAATTGGGTGAAACTCTCCCATAAAACATAAGTAGATAGCAGGCTGTATTAGCAGCCAGAATCCTACAATATATTGTTTACAAGAAACACATTTAAAGCACAGTGATATATAAGTAAAGGTAAAAGGCTGGAGCAGAATCTATTATGCTTCAGGTGAAGTTAAAAAAAGCAGGGATAGTCATCCTGATTTCAGATAAAGCAAAAGCAAAAACTGACCTAATTAAAAGAGATAAGGAAGGGCACTATATCTTGCTAAAGGGTAGCATAGATAATGAAGCAATATCACTATTAAACATATATGCACCAAGTGGTGTAGCATCAAAATTCCTAAAGGAGAAGTTAAGAGAGTTGCAAGAAGAAATAGACAATAAAACTATAATAGTGGCACATCTCAACCTTGCTCTCTCAGAACTAGATAAATCAAGCCACAAAATAAATAAGAAAAAAAGTTAAAGAATTAAATAGAACATTAGAAAAGTTAGATATGATAGCTCTTTGGAGAAATTGAATGGAGACAGAATGGAGTATACTTTCTTCTCAGCAGTTTATGGAACCTATACAAAAATCAACTATAAAATCGTTAGTCTCAAAAATAAAAAGGGAGAACTGTCCACCAATGAAGAGGAAAGTAGAACAACCAAAATTAGAAGTTACTTTTCCTACTTTTATGCCAATAAATTTGACAACCTAAGTAAAATGGAGGAATACGTACAACAATATAGATTGCCCAAATTAACAGAAGAGGAAATAAATTATTTAAATAATCCCATTTTAGAAAAAGAAATAGGACAAGTTATTAATCAACTTGCTAAGAAGAAATCCCCAGGACCAGATGGATTGACATAGATTGAATTCCACCAAACATTTAATAAACAATTAACTCCAATACCATATAAACTATTTGAAAAAATAGGGAATGCATGAGTCCTATCAAATTCCTTTATGATACTGACATACCTAAACCAGGTAGGATGAAACAGAGAAAGAAAATTATATACCTATCAACCTAATAAATATTAATGCAAAATCCTTAAATAAAATATTAGCAAAAAGATCACAGAAAATCATCCCCAGGATAATACACCATGACCAAGTAGAATTTATACCAGGAATGCAGGGCTGTTTCAATAGTAGGAAAACCATTAGTATAATTGATTATATCAATAACTTAATCAACAAAAACTATATGGTTATCTCAATAGATGCAATAAAAGCATTTGATAATGTCCAACTACCATTCCTATTTATAACACTAGAGAGTATAGGAATAAATGGACTTTTCCTTAAAAGTCAGGAGCATCTATTTAAAGCCATCAGCAAGCATCATATGTAATGAGGATAAACTGGAACCATTCCCAATAAGATCAAAGGTGAAACAAGGTTGCCCATTATCACCATTACTATGCAATATAGTATTAGAAAAGCTAGCTTTGGCAATAAGAGAAAAAAAAAGGAGGTTGAAGGAATTAGAGGCAGTAATGAGGAAAGCAAATTATCGCTCTTTGCAGATGATATGGTTGTATACTTAGAGAACCCTAGAGAGTCAACTAAAAATATGTTAGAAGCAATCCACAACTTTAGAAAAATTGCAGGATACAAAATAAATCCACATAAATCATCAGCATTCTTATACATCACTAACAAAATCCAACAGCAAGAGATACAAAGAGAAATTCCATTGAAAATAACTGTCAATTGGATAAAATATTTGGAATCTATATGCCAAGGGAAAATCAGGAACCAAATAAGCAAAACTCCAAAAGACTTACGATACAAATAAAGTCAGATCTAAGCAACTAGAAAAATAACAAATGTTCTTGGATAGATTGAGTGAATATAATATAAGATGATAATTCTACATAATCTATGTATTCAGTGCTATGCCAATTAAACTCCAAAGAAACTATTTTACTAACTTAGAAAAAATAACAACAAAATTCATCTGGAAGAACAAAAAGTTAAGAATTTCAAAGGAATTAATGAAAATAAAAGCTAATGAAGGTGGCCTAGGTGTACCAGATCTAAAACTATATTATAAAGCAGCAGACATCAAAACTATTTGGTACTGGTTAAGAAATACAGGAATTGATCACTGGAATAGGGTAGGTTCACAGAACAAAATAGTAAGTGTAGAGGGCTGAAACTCCAAAAAGATATGCTTGAATCAGACAACCAAGCATTTAAGGCTAATTACTTATTCCATGAGAGACAATGACTCTATTAGCATGTGTTTGGATAAATGGCTCTTCTCACAGTTGGTGCTTACTGAATGTTTGATTTAAGATAATAGTAGGCAAGGATTTGAGAGTGGGGTGAAAGAGGCCAGAGACACTTGGTGGCAGGATAAGAAGGAGAGAGGCTAGAGATTCTGGACTCCAGAATCCAGGAGAGATCTTTGGCAAGCCTCATAGCAGCTTGCCTATGTCCTTCACTTCTCTCCCTAAAAACCAAGGAATTTAACTAATTCTGACTTCAGCTGACCCTGAGGCCCCTTCAGGGAACTATGCTGGTACTTTACATTTGGCACCCAATGTGGATTAAGGACCCTAATTTCACTGAAGAAGTCCCTGTGACCAGGAAATAGGGTAAGTATTTCAATAGACAAATAGGGAACTTAGGTTATTAAGAGCTAAACTAGTAACTCTTGTTTTCTATCTGAAATGGAGCAGATATTAGGAAAAGATTCTCACCCACTCCCACTCCCACTTCCACCCCTACCCTGTGGGAGTTTTATAGAAAGCATACTTAGGTTGATAAAGAGGCAACGCTTGCTTGTAACTTGGGAACAGATTGGTGGACTCTTGGATACAATAAAATGAATGTCCCCTTGATTCTTCAAGGAAGAAGAAATAGAGGCAGACAATTGGAAACTAGTAGGATATCAACTATGTGAATATTACAATGGTAAAGATCCTGATTCAAATTCTAAGGAAACATTCAATATATACAACATAATACAATTGGCCTTAAAGAATCCTGAACATTTTAGAAAAAGAAAAAGTTTTAAGAACAGTCACATAAGGAAGTGTGAGGAGAAAGAGGAAGAGAAGAGAGAGGATAATGGAAAAATCACTGGAGGGCATGAGGAGTTAAGTGAACTTGAAGGGTGTGATGATTCTCACTCTCACAGCCCAGCTGCAACTCTGCCTACACCAGATCAGGCTCTTGACACTCCCCCAACAACTTTACCTTCCTGAGGGGAGGAAAGAGGAGAAGTAGGAAGGGCAGTGATATAACCAATACTTCCCCCACAGCAATCATCCCCTCCTATGACTCAATTGCATAAGTCCCTACTTGAAGCCAAAGAGGAAGGGCATATCACAGCTGATTTGAGAATAGAAATGTATCCTGTGATTGAACAGCTTAACTCTTCAGGTCAAGAAAGGAGAAGATACACTCCTTTTAATTTAGAAATTATCAAAGATCTGAAAAAGGCTTGCACTCCTTATGGGGCTACATCAGCTTATGTTAAGATATTATTACAGAGTTTGGCTTATGAAATTTTAACCCCTAGTGACCAGAAATCTATAGCAAGGGCATTCTTACAACCGGACAAAACTTGTTGTGGCTTTCTGAATATAGTGAACTCTGTAGGATACAAGGCTGATGAAATAGGCAAACTAGAATTAATACTCCAATCACCTGTGACCAATTAACAGGTGTAGATTCTTATGCAGACATTTCAGCACAGATTAATTACCCCACAGCAGGATATGAGCAAATTGCTTCTGCTGCTATCAAAGCATGGGGCTAAAATCCCAGGTAAACAGAATAGTGGAGAGGACTTCACGGAAATAGCACAAGAGCCAAATGAACCCTTTGCTGATTTTGTGGGACTTTGCAGATAGCTGTCATACAAACTATTGGTGAAAATGCAGCAACAGTAATTATGATAAGGCAACTTGCTAAAGAAAATGCTAATGAAGTTTGTAGAAGAATTATACTAGGACTACACAAGGATGCTCCTTTAGTGGATATCAAAAGACACTGTGTCACAGTGGGCACAAACACCTTTTATAGCCAGTCTATGATGCAGACTTCTCAAGATCTGAACATGGGAAGACAGGGTTTCTTTTGGCAAGGGACTTCCAGAGACACTCATCAATGCTTTCAATGTGGTAAAGTAGGGCATCAGAAAGCTCAATGTTGACATAGAGACAGAGTGAGAAAACAGGGTGGGAGAACAAGACCCAATACCCCATGTCCAAAATGCAACAAAGCTTCTGTTGGGCATCAGAATGTAGACTGATTCAGGAAAATGGGATGGGGGGCCCAACCCTAGCTTCCATAACAAAAAATACTTGGGGAATGATAGGAGCCGATGCTACACTCAGAGAGTCTTTAGAAGTTCAGTACTCAGACACAACCAATCAGCCAAGAAGCAATCTGATGGGAGAAAGGGATTGCAACTGGGGAGAATAGAGTTGTACGTAGCTAGGACTTCTGATATACCCCCTAGAGAGGTGAAATCTCTATCTCCAGGCACAGTAGGCTTGACCATATTACCTCCTGAGAGTACTTACAAAACAGTGTTCATCTATACACTGATATGGGAAACTGGGGAATTTGTAGATAATATTCCAGTCACTAATACAGGTAGACAATGTGTGACTTATCAACCAGGAGAAGTAGTAGCATCAAATATATTGATACAGAATCCTAATAGGCAATCTGGTGATACTCACCCAGATTCTGACTACAAGCAACAGAATCCAGGAATATTCTGGACAGCAGTCGTGATAGCTGACCATTCTATGCTCACTATCTATATAAATGGCATACCATTAGATGGATTGGTAGACAAAGGTGCAGATCGTACAGTCATTAGAGGTGCCAACTGGCCCAGTCACTGGCCAAAGATTAAGTTAGACACCTACATGTCTGGGGTAGGAGGATCAATAGCAGCTGAAGTTAGTGCTACCCCTGTGAGATGGACATTTGAAGGCGAAACAGTAGTTTTTACTCCTTTTCTAGTTGAAAAAAATTTCATCAATCTATAGGGAAGAGACATTTTATAACTGTTAGGATTACAAATGAGTACTTTGGTTTTTTAGGCAGGGCTGCTGTTGAAGGCCTGCCTCAACTCTCACCTGTTCTTATTCAATGGAAAACTGATACACCAGTGTGGATAGAACAGTGTACCATATCTAATAAGGCCTGAGGGCAAATGGAAAATGGAGGATGTTGACTGATTTAAGAAAAATAAATGAACAGATGGAAACTATGGGAACTCTTCAGCTTGGATTTCCATCTCCTATTCAATTGCCTAGAGAATGGCATTGTTGGATTATAGACATTAAGGATTGTTTTTATTCTATCCCTCTAGATAAGGAGGATATGAAAAGATTTGCCTTTTCATTACCCAGCATTAACTTAGCTGAGCCTTATGAAAGATATGAATGGACAGTTTTACCACAGGGAATGAAAAATAGACCTACTATGTGTCAAATATATGTTGCTGCTGCTCTTACTCCAGTAAGAAAAGCATTTCCAAAAGTAATGTTATTACATTACATGGATGATATATTGGGATGTGCATCTGAAGAGCAAATGTTAGAAGCATGTATAAAATACTAAAGAAACTCTAAGGAACTACAAATTACCCATAGCTCCAGAAAAAATTCAAAGACATACTCCTTTTCAATATTTAGGATATGAAGTATACCTTACGTTCTTACAGTACAAAAACTTTCCTTAAGAACAGAGAAGCTAAACACCTTAAATTACTTTCAGAAATTGATAGGAGATATCCAATGGATGTGAATAGGCTTGACTATCTATCAATTGCAACAACTATATGACATTTTAAGGGGAGACCATGCTTTAAACTCACCACACCAACTTAAGAAAAAATCAAGAGGCTTTGAGAGAAGATGAACTGGTTTTATCCAATGTGGTTGAAAGAGTCACTCAAAAACTCTTGGAATTTTTTTCCAGTTTTTGCTACAAAAGAGGCACCCACAGCATTACTTCATTAAGGAGACAGTGTGATAGAATGGGTGAACCTCCCAGCACAATCAATCAGACCAAAGCCTTACACCTTACTCAGTGCTTGTGGCTAGACTTTTATTAAAGGCCATTAAGCAAGTAGTACAATTATCTGGGATAAGACCTGAAATTATCCCAGATAAGACCTGACAATATATACACCTTTTATACCAATGTACAAATTAATGCATGCTGTGAAACCATCCCCAAGTGGCAAATTTTAATGGCTATGGCTCCAAATTTTACACTTGGGTCTCCATTAAAGATAATCGGATTATTATATAATTGGCAATGGATTCTTGAAGAAAATGTTTCTATAGTTCCTCTTAAAGGACAACTATCTTTATAGATGCATCCAGATATAACATTTGTGCTGTATACTCTCATGACTTAACTGTAAAGCGAGTAGTCAGAACTCCTTTTCAGTCCACTCAGCAGAATGAATTGTATACAATCATTCTAGCTCTTACTTATTATCCAAGAGATATAAATATAGATTCGGCCTATTCAGTAAGTGAGGTACAAAGAATTATCAAAGCTTAAATAAAATTTGTAGCTTCCAATATATATCAGCTCTTTAAGGAACTTCAAGAGCAAGTGAGAAAGCATCCAGGTAAGAGTTATATCTTGCATGTCTACTCTCATAGTGGACTTCCAGGTCCTATTTTTGATAGAAATTCAAAGGCAGATAGCCTTGTAACCATGTTGGCCAATACTCCTTTATTTCAGGCAGCCCAAGAAGCTCATTATAAATATCATCAGGCTGCTTGAGCTTTACATTTGCAATTTGGAATGACAAGAGAGGAAGCTAGGAGCATAGTAAAAACCTGTATAGCTTGTCTTTCTTTCCACGCTCCTACATTCCCTCCAGGAAAGAACCCTCGTGGTTTGAGACCTAATGAAATTTGGCAAATGGATGTGACCCATTATAAATCTTTTTGTCATCTGTCTTTTTATCCATGTTGTGGTAGACACCTTTTCAGGATTCACTTTTGCAATATCAGCATCAAAAGAGACAGTGTGAGTGGTCACTATATACAGGCATTTGAATTATGGGTGTGCCACAAGAAATAAAAACAGTCAATGGACCTGCATATACTTCTAAACATTTTGCACATTTTTTGCACAGTATTTGATTTTACACACCACTGGCATACCGTTTAATCTTCAAGTATAGGCAATTGTTAGAAAGGAGAAACAGAGAGATCAAGACACTCCTCCAAAAACAAAAGAAAGGGGGAGCCACAAGTAACCCTAAAGAATGTCTAAATTTAGCTCTTTATACTTATAACTTCTTGATTTTTGACAAAGATGCACTGTGCTGGCAGACAGGTTTTAAACTTGCCGAAAGGGAAACATCCAGTGTGAGCAGCTCCACTGTCTTTAGATAATCATGAGATGATGTGGAGAGACCCAGAAAGTGGTGAATGGAAGGGACCAGATAGATTAACTGCTTGGAGGAGAGGGTTTGCTTGTATCTCTACAATCAAATAGGTGCCACCGAGCCATATTCACCTTGTTCATCAGAGAGAGAAGGAGCCAACCCTTGAAATGAAGGAACAGAGATCATTATATACTTCAACAACAAACTATATGATGGTCAATTCTGATGGACGTGACCCTCTTCAACAATGAGATGAATCAAATCAGTTCCAATAGAGCAGTAATGAATATGACCAGCTACACTCAACGAAAGAACTCTGGGAGATGACTATGAACCACTACATAGAATTCCCAACCCTTCTATTTTTGTCCACCTGCATTTTTTATTTCCTTCACAGGCTAATTGTACACTATTTCAAAGTCCGATTCTTTTTGTACAGCAAAATAACTGCTTGGACATGTATACATATATTATATTTAATTATACTTTAACATATTTAACATGTATTGGTCAACCTACCATCTGGGGGAGGGATGGGGTAAGGAGGAGAAAAATTGGAACAAAAGGTTTGGCAATTGTCAATGCTGTAAAATTACCCATTCATATATCTTGTAAATAAAAGGCTATAATAATAATAATAATAATAAAAGAAATTGAAACTATTTTTAGTCACATGAAGAGGTGCTCCAAATAATTATTGATCAGAGAAATGCAAATTAAGACAACTCTGACATACCACAACATACCTCTCAGATTGACTAAGATGACAGAAAGTGATAATGACCAATGTTGGATGGGATATGGGAACACTGGGACACTGATACATTGTTGGTGGAAAAAGGATCCAACCATTCTGGAAAGCCATTTGGAACTATGCTCCAAAAGTTATCAAATTGTGCACACCGTTTAATCCAGCAGTGTTTCTACTGGGATTATATCCCAAAGAGAACTTAAAGGAGGGAAAGGGACCAACATGTGCAAAAATATTTGTGGCAGCCCTCTTTGTAGTGGCAAGAAAATGGAAATTGAATTGAATGTCCATCAATTGGAGAATGGCTGAATAAATTATGGTATATTAATGTTATGGGATTTTATTGTTCTACAAGAAATAACAAGCAGAATTATTTCAGAGAAGTTTGGAGAGACCTACATGAACTGTTGCTAAGTGAAATGAGACTATATGATAATCAATTCTGAGGGATAGATGTACAGATGACAGCTACAGTGAGGGGAAAGAGGGGACCATTTGGAACAGAACGTTTTACAAGGGTCAGTGTTGGAAAATTGTCCATGTATATATTTTGTAAATAAAAAGCTTTAAAAAAAACCCATGACTTTCAGGTAGATCAATAATTTTTTTAATCATCTTTCACATCAGTTTTTTTTTTCCCAATGAGACATTTCACATTTTTTCTTTCTTTTTTTTTTCTTTCATTTTTTTGGTTCTGCTTTAATGTATCTTGATTGCTCATAAAGTCATCAACTTCCATTTCCTTTTTTCTAATTTTTAAGTAATTATTTTGCTCAGTGAGCTTTTGTACCTTCCTTCCCAATTGGCAAATTTTGCTTTTTATGGCATTTTTCTCCTCATTAGCCTTTTGTATTTCCTTTTGCACCACTTTCAATTCTTTTCCTGATGTTTTTAAAATATTTTTTGAACTTTTGAGCTCTTCCATGGCCTGAGTCCAATTCTTATTTTTTTTTGGAGGCTTTGGATATAGGAAGTTTGACATTATTATCATCTTCTGCATATGTGTTTTTTATCTTTTTTATCAATATAATAACTTTCAATGGTCAGAAACTTTTTCTGTTGTCTGCTCATTTTCTTAGCTTTTAACTCTTTTATTAAAGTAGGGCTCTGTTTCCAGGATGGAGGATGTACTGTTCTAAGCTGCAGTGGTTATAGTGTTTTCTGAGATTCTTCTAGCAATCTGATCACAAGCACTCTTTTCTTCCCTAGAACTGTTAAGTGCCCCTGCTGCTTTGCAAATGTAAGATCTAATGTTCTAAAGCAGAGTCCTGCTTTCCTGACTCTGGGGCCAGGTCAGGAACAGGTTGGCAATGACTTGGGCTGCACTGGAACTGCATACTGGACACCTACATCTTTGCCACAGATTTTTTTCTGCTTAACTTCCAAGTTCTCTTTGGTGATTCGAGGCTGAGAGGTCTGGAAGTCCCCAATATTGCTATTGATTTAGAGGCTGGGCCTGGGTCTGGTCTGGGTCCAGGGCTGAGGCTTAGTGTAGGATTGTATTGGCATGCCTGCATCAGGACTGCATAGTAGATCCCTGCCCTGATGTCATAGATATTTTCTGGTGACTTTTTAAATTGTCTTCAACTGAAAAATGTCTTACTCCATCTTTTTGGGTGTTCTGATACTGTAAAATTTATTTAGTATCATTATTTAAAGAAATTTGAAGTAGGTTGGAGGAGAGGTTTGGTGAGTTCCTGCCTTTACTCTGCCATTCCTCTTCTAATTCTAGTTTTTAATGTATAATTTTCTTTTTAGATTTTTGCATCTCTTTTTCCATCTAATTAGTTCTACTTTGAAAGGTATTGTTTTCTTTAGTGGATTTTTTTTTTTTTTTTTTTTTTTTTTGCATTTGACCAGTTGTATTTTTTAAGGAAATTTTTTAAAAAATCAATTTTGCCTTTGCTTTTCTAGTTGTTGAATCTCTCAAATACCTTTCACTTCTTTACTCAATTTATCTTGTACTTCTCTTATTTGCCTTTTAAAATATTTTATGATCCTCAGCATTTTTATACATTAACAACACAATCCAACAGCAAGAGATACAAAGAGAAATTCCATTTAAAATAACAGTCGATAGTATAAAATATTTGGGAATATATCTACCAAAGGAGAGTCAGGAATTATATGAGCAAAATTACAAAACACTTGCCACAAAAATAAAGTCAGATTTAAATAATTGGAAAGACATTCAGTGCTCTTGGATAGGCTGAGCGAATATAATTAAGATGACAATACTCCCTAAACTAATCTATTTATTTAGTGCTATACCATCAAACTTCCAAGAAACTATTTAAATAACCTAGAAAAAATAACAACAGAATTCATATGGAACAACAAAAGGTCGAGAATTTCAAGGGAAGTAATGAAAAAAAAATTAAGTGAGGGTGGTCTAGCTATACCTGATCTAGAACTTTATTATAAAGCAACAGTCACCAAAACCATTTGGTATTGGCTAAGAAATAGACTAGTTGATCATTGGCATAGGTTAGGTTCACAGGGCAAGAAAGTGAATAAAAATAGCAATCTAGTGTTTGACAAACCCAAACATCCCAACTTTTGGGATAAGAATTCATTATTTGACAAAAACTGCTGGGAAAACTGGAAATTAGTATGGCAGAAACTAGGCATGGACCCACATTTAACACCACATACTAAGATTAGATCAAAATGGGTCCAAGATTTAGGCATAAAGAACGAAATCATAAATAAATTGGAGGAACATGGGATGGTTTACCTCTCAGACTTGTGGAGGAGGAAGGAGTTTGTGTCCAAGGGAGAACTAGAGACCATTATTGATCACAAAATAGAACATTTTGATTACATCAAATTAAAAAGTTTCTGCACAAACAAAACTAATGCAAACAAGATTATAAGGGAAGTAACAAATTGGGAAAACATTTTTACAGTTAAAGGTTCTGATAAAGGTCTCATCTCCAAAATATACAGAGAATTGACTTTAATATATAAGAAATCAAGCCATTCTCCAATTGATAAATGGTCAAAGGATATGAACAGACAATTTTCAGATGATGAAATTAAAACCATTTCCACTCATATGAAAGTGTTCCAAATCACTATTGATCAGAGAAATGCAAATTAAGACAACTCTGAGATATCATTACACACCTGTCAGATTGGCTAAGATGATAGGAACAAATAACGATGAATGTTGGAGGGGCTGTGGGAAAACTGGGACACTGATGCATTGTTGGTGGAGTTGTGAAAGAATCCAACCATTTTGGAGAGCAATCTGGAATTATGCCCCCAAAGTTATCAAAATGTGCATACCCTTTGACCCAGCAGTGCTACTACTGGGCTTATATCCCAAGGAAATACTAAAGAAGGGAAAGGGACCTGTATGTGCCAAAATGTTTGTGGCAGCCCTTTTCATAGTGGCTAGAAGCTGGAAGATGAATGGATGTCCATCAATTGGAGAATGGTTGGGTAAATTATGGTATATGAATGTTATGGAATATTATTGTTCTGTAAGAAATGACCAACAGGAGAAATACAGAGAGGCTTGGAGAGACTTACATCAATTGATGCTGAGTGAAATGAATAGAACCAGAAGATCATTATACACTTCAACAATGATATTGTACGAGGATGTATGCTGATGGAAATGGATATCTTCAACATAGAGAAGAGCTAATCCAATTCCAATTGATTAATGATGGACAGAATCAGCTACATCCAGAAAAGGAACACTGGGAAATGAGTGTAAACTGTTATTTTTACCTTCTGAATCCAATTCTTCCTGTGCAACAAGAAATTCGGTTCTACACACATATATTGTATCTAGAATATACTGTAATATATTTAACATGTATAAGACTGCCTGCCACCTGGGGGAGGGGGTTGGGGGAGGAAGGGAAAAAATCTGAATAGAAGTTAAGTGCAAGAGATAATGTAAAAAATTACCCATGCATATGTACTGTCAAAAAAAAAGTTATAATTATAAAATAAAATAAAAATGAAATAAAAAAAATAAAATAAAATATTTTATGAGTACTTCCAAGAAGTCTCTTTGACTATGAGACCAATTCATTTCACTCTTTGAGATTTCCTTTGTGGGAGTTTTGTCCTCTTCTGACTAGGTATAACTTTCTATGGTTATGGTTCTTTTCTGGTTTTGCTTATATTCTTTCTTTCTTTCTGTCTTTTGCCATTTTGTAATTTTTAAAGATTGACCTCTGCTGTTAGGGTATAAGTTTCTCTGTCCCAAGCTTATTGTGTAGCTCTGAACCTTGGCTTTGAGCACAAGGACACCTTGTGTTTGGTGTCTTGCTCACATCAGAGGTAGAACTTCCTACTATTTCCAGGAAACAGTCTGGTTTCCCAGGCTGGCAATTTGCCAAATGTCCCTTGTGTTTGATGTCTTCTCACAGCAGTGGGTAGTCCTACCTGTTCTATCCAGGTTCAAGCTGGCAATTTGCTTTCTGCTTTGGGTCTGGAGGCTGCCCCACTAATCTTTTCTGTTACTGAGCTAGGAATGAGGATCTCAATTATTGATCTGCTATGATTAAGATCATCTCACTGGCTTTCCCAGATACCATCTGAGCTGGGCCGGGCATCCCTTTCATCCCATTGAAAATGACCTTTCTTGAAGTCCTTCCAATCTATCTTGAGCTAGAGAATGGTTTCATTCCATCAAACTCTATTCAAAGGCTTGGTTTGATGTGGTTTTTGAGGGAAACTGGGAGAGCTCAAGCAGCTTCCTGAATTCACTCTACTATCTTGGCTCTGTCCTGGGAACTATTCTGGGGCAAGTTACTTATCCTTTATTTACTTCAGTTTATCAGTTGTAAAATGGGAATAATAATATCACTTCACTCTCAGAGCTGTTGGGGGGGTTAAATGAGATAATGTTTATAAAGTACTTATCTCAACACTTGTTACACTTAAGAGTAAGCACTTAATAAGTACTTAATAAATTATTATTTTTTTCCTTTCTTTCCACTTCAAAACCCATGATCCTATAAAATTATTGAACTTATTATGTAACTTTACAAGTATGTTATGTAGTGTGTGCTTCAATATTTCAGTGGCTTACATTTTAAACTTCTCTCTGTGTTGTTACTTCTCTGTTTATACAGATTGTGGCATTTCTATGCCTTAATATATGATTTCATATGCTATGGCCAAAAAGTAAATAAATGAAACCATGATTTGTTTCTAAACATTTGATGTTGAATATCTCTTTGCTGGGTATCAAGGGAGAATATGAAGTGCATCACAAGTCTGGGACCCAAAGTCATTTCAGCTTGGTGATAACCTCTCCAAGCTTGTGATTTACTAGAATAGCTATAAGTGACCCAAATCCTTGTCCATGCCAGGGCAAGGGATCACAGAAAGTTTGGTAAAGAAGAAAACATCAATTACGAATGAGGTTATGAATAAGAGATTATTATAAAGAGAAAAGAAAAGTAATTATATATAATTTATAAATCACAAAATTTTATTATAATTTAGAATTTATGTTGTGAAACAGTAATACAATATTTTCCAGGAATTAGACACCAGGAAACAGAACAATTTCAAACAATACCTGAGTCCAATAATAGTAAAAATCATCAATTTTCCAAAATTGGGTGAGGTTTTTTTTTTTTGGTGGAAGTATGTCAAGACACTCAAACCATACCTGTACAGTTATGTTCAAAATAAAACAGCAAATTAGAAGCAGCAGGATACCATGACAAGACAGAATAGAATTATTTAGAAACAGAATAACTATGAAAATATGCTATAATCATGTAGAGCTATGAGGCATGGGACAAACAATTTTACTTGTCCAGATAACTTTTGTGGATATCAGTATATTCTAGTCTGGTACAATTGCTGTTGTTCAGATTTTATGTTATCATGGAAAGATTGGGTACACTAGAGTAAGAAAAGAAAGTATCTAATATATTTACACACAGGCAAAAAAAAAAAAAAAAAGATTTATATCAAAAATAGTTAAAAGAAAAAAAATTTAGAGCTTAAAGTGGATAAGGGTTATTTCTCAAATCCCTCTTATTTCCTAATCATTATATGATATTTTATTTATATATCTATCTGTTTCTTTATTTATTATCTTTAATTGAGAAACTACTAATTAGGATGGTATAGTGAATGGACAACTAGCCTTAGAGTTAACAAAATCTGGATTCAAGTCCTATCTCTGACATATATTGTCTAGATGACTTAGAGAAATCACTTAATCCTTGTAGCTCCCTATTCACCTCCCTGAAACATTATTTTAGAAGAGATACTGACTTGCATGTTAGAGGAAATTTATTCATCTGGAAGTTCCTTGCGCCTATCTATATTAATCAGTGGTTCCCAACCTATGGAGCTGGAAGAATTCTTCAAGTTTTCACATGTGCAAATCTAATCATTTTTCATATTTATTTCTCTCCAAAATATGTTTATTGCATTACTCATTCTAATAAAAAGACAAACATAACTTCTGTAAATTAAATGATACATCTAATATGGATGATTTATCATTTTTCAAAGGCAGATGAATATTATAATCCATAAAATACAAATTCATTTAAAACTATTGCAAAATTTATTATTACTTTTAATTCTATATTTAATCTTTTATTATAGATACTAAAAGTGATATCTTTAAGGATGCCCTTTATATTTATTTAAATTTAAAAATCCACATCTCAGAAAAGGTTATAAACTATTGACCTGGAGAAATATGGAATACAGTTTATCAAATATTTGATCCTAGACACACAACATGTATTCCACTGGAAATTTTTTTTTCATTTTTTTCTCCAATTTTTAAATTAATTTTTATAATTATAACTTTTTTTTTACAGTACATATGCTTAGGTAATTTTTTTTTTACAACATTATACCTTGTACTTCCTTCTGTTCTGAATTTTTCCCCTCCTTCCCTCTACCCCCTTCCCTAGATGGCAGGCATTCCCATACATATTAAATATCTTATAGTATATCTTAGGTACAAGATATATGTGCAGAACCGAATTTTGTTGTTGTTATTGTTGCAAAGGAAGAATTATATTCGGAAGGTAAAAATAATCTGGGAAGAAAAACAAAAACAAAAAAATAATAATAATGCTCACAGTTTACATTCATTTCCCAGTGTTCCTTTTCTGGATGTAGCTGATTCTGTTCATCATTGATCAATTGGAATTGGATTAGCTCTTCCCTATGTTGAAGATATCCACTTCCATCAGAATACATCCTCATGCAGTATAATGATCTCCTGGTTCTGCTCATTTCACTCAGCATAAGTTGATGGAAGTCTCTCCAAGCCTCTCTGTATTCCTCCTGTTGGTCATTTCTTACAGAACAATAATATTCCATAACATTCATATACCATAATTTACCCAACCATTCTCCAATTGATGGACATCCATTCATCTTCCGGTTTCTAGCCACTACGAAAAAGACTGCCACAAACATTTTGGCACATACAGGTTCCTTTCCCTTCTTTAGTATTTCCTTGGGATATAAGCCCAACCACTGGAAATATTTTAGCAAAAAAAAATATTTCAGTTAATCAAGTAGCACAGATAAACTTAAAGGCCTGTAGGGCATACCTCTGTCCTGCTGCTAATGCTGACTAACTCTTTGCTGCCAAGTATCATGCTGGCAGGCTTAGATCAATTCATAATTATCAAAAATTCATGAAGCCTTCATATTTATGGATTTTTGATTAAACAATGTACTATTGAAGGAGGGAAATTTGGATGTTTATATCCATAATATTGTTGTTATATATTTTTTCTCTTTTTAAATTAATAATTTTTTTAAAATACAAATTTCTTTATGAATGAAGTTGGGAGAGAAAAATCAGGACAAAAGGGAGAAAGCATGGGAGAGAAAAAAAAAAAAACAGAAAAAAGAAGTGACCATAGTATATGTTGATTTACCTTCAATCTCCATAATTCTTTTTCTGGATGCATTTTCTATTCCAAGTCTATTAGGATTGCCTTGGATCACTAAATCACTGAGAAGAACCAAGACTTTCCTAGTTGATCATCACACATTCTTACTGTTATTGTGTATAATGGTTCTGCTTGTTTCAATCATCATCAGTTCATATAACAGTTTCAGGTCTTTCAAAAATCATCTTGTTCATCATTTTTTATAGAAGGATAATATTCCATTACTTTCATACACCACAACTTTTTCGACCATTCCCCAATTAATGGGCATTTACTTATTTTCCAATTCTTTGCTCCACAAAAAGAGCTGCTGCAAACATTTTTGCACATATGATTTCCTTTATGATTTCCTTGGTATATAAATCCATTAATGGCACTGTTGGTCAAAGGTTATGCAGTTTTATAGCCCTTTAGACATAGTTCCAAATTGCTCTCCAGAATGGTTGGATCATTTCACAACTCTACCAAAAGTGCATTAGTGTCCCAGTTTCCCCACCTCCCTTCCAAGATTTTTCATCTTTTCCTGTCATTTTAGCCAATCTGAGAGGTATGAGTTGTTCTTCAGAGTTGTTTTAATTTGAATCTCTCTAATCAATAGTGATTCAGAGAATTTTTTTTTCATGTGACTATATTAGATTTTAATTTCATCATCTGAAAACTTCATATCTTTGACATCAATTGGGTGTAAAGGACTAGAACTGAGCAATGCACTTGGATAATGAAGCACGTGAGACTAATTGCCAATTGGACAGTTCCCTATTAACTTGTTTGAAGGTTGACCCTCCCCAGCTGTTCTGTGCTGATTTGATTGGTGGGACAAAGAGGGAGAAGTGTGTGAGGAGTAGGAGGAGGAAGAGGAAATTGAGATGCTGACACAGAGTTAGTCTCCCCTGGCGTTTGAGGGAGGAAGGTGTGTGTGAGATTGCTAGACCTAACCCCCTGACCTTGACCATAAAAGATCAAGAATAAAGACGTTTAGTGATCCTGACTCCAGCTGATTTCTGGGAAGACAGAGTTCCAGCAATTGGGGAGTAACTTGTATACTTATAATTTTGATATAGTTCTTTATGTATTTTAGAAATGAATCTTTATTAGAAACACTGACTCTAAAATTTCCCCCACAGTTTTGTGTTTCCATTTTAATCTTGTTTCTGTTGGTTTTTATTTGTGCAAAAACTTTTTAATTTAATGCAATCAAAGTTGTCCATTTTGTCTTTCATAATATTCTCTAGTTTTTTGTTTGTTTTGGTAATAAATTTCTCTGTTCTCCAAATATATGATAGATAAATTATCCCTTGCTCTGCTAAGTTGCTTGTGCTATCACCTTTTATGCCCAAATCATGTATATATTTTGATTTTCTTTTGGTATGAGTTGTGAGTTGTAGGTCTATGCTGAGTTTCTGACATATTACTGTTCAGTTTTTCCAGCCCTTTTTATGAAATAGTGAGTTCTTACCCCAGAAGCTGGAATTTGGGCAGTTACCCAATACTAGATTACAATAGGCCTTGATTATTGTCATATGTGTCTAATTTATTCTACTGATCCACCACACTATTTCTTAGCCACTAGCAAATGTGTTGTTCTATATTTTCCTTATAAAAACATGAAATCTAAATTCTAGCTAATGATAATATAACATGTATTATCGTTTCGGGGCTTACTCACTGAACTCATACTGGCCTGGCAGGTTAGTTTCCCTAGTAATAAATGACTTATATTATCCTAAAAGTTATAGGGACAATTTTAGGGGTTGGGAATTTTTTTTTTTGTATTTCCCTCAACAACACCTAACAGTTTGCTTTATTTTATTATTGGGCTAGTAGACTTATTAGCTCTTTAAAATGTATATTTACTAAGATGATATCATAAAATTTTGTTTTTCCGTTGTTTCTAACTTTTCATGACTTCATGGAACTCTCCATAAGGTTTTCTTGGCAAGATAATAAAGCAATATACCATTTCCTTCTCCAGTGTGTCCCCATTTTACATGTGAAGAACTGAGGTAAATCAGGGGTAAGTGCCTTGCCTAAGGTCATATAACTGGTAAATGTCTAAGGCTGGATTTGAATTCAGATTTTCCTTATTCCATATACAGTGTTTCAACCACTACACCATCTGGCTATCACTACAAAATATTTCACTCTCAAAACCTGAAGCATACTTGCCTACAAATATACAGAATCCAGGCATAAACACAATAGTAACCAGGAATATTTGTGGAGATCACATATGGTGAAAAGTAAAGACAACACTTTGTCTTGACTCCATGGTTAACATTCTTTTCTAGTTTAGGTCATACACCTTGAAATAACATCTCTCAGATGGCTATCTTACTTTAACTATATGTCTGTCTGATTTTAGTCTATATGTTTTTGACTACCATTTTTAGTAACATCTTTCTATGTCATGATCAACAGAAGAAACTCTTCTCTTTCTTAAGAGCAATTCTGTGTTAAAAACTATGCTTAACTGCAAACTTTAACTCAATAAATGAAATCTTGATCTGTTTAGCTAGACCTATATCAACATAAAATAAAATGAATCAAATGAAATTTAAGTTAAATGATTTTCTCAGTTAATCATAATTTTTATCGAGAAAAAAATTTTGTAATAAAGTGCACAAGGTGCAAAATTTCTCATTTGTATAATTAAAACTTCATATATCCTTTGATTGATTGTTTGCAGTAGAAGAAGAAACCCTATCCTTACAAAAGTAACATTTAAATTCTGTAATCATTAGAAGAGTAAATTAGTCAGTAAACATTGAGCATCTACTGTGTGCCAGGTACTCTGCTAAGCACTGTAAATGTTACATTTTACATGGATATATCACATTCTTCCCATTTTCTGAACAAACAAAAAAAATAATATATTCAATTTAAAAAAAAATTTTTAGATCAAACTTACTTTAGCATGAATTTATGAGGGATTAGAAATTTTTTCTTCTTGTTCCCAGAAAATTGAATTATGATCAATGAATGGAAATTGGAAAGAGGAAGCTTTATTTAGGCTTGATTTAAGGGAAGAAAGGTAATACTGGCTAATTCTTTCCAAATATGGAAAGAGTTGTTGTCTTGTGGACTAAAGGGAGATATATCTCACTGAAGGTTTTTCCAAGACCACTCAAGTTCAAGTTGATTGTCAGCTAGTTACTCTTGAATTAAATCCAGTCAGTCTGCACTTTAAGACATTTACATCCCTTCACTTTGGTAACAAACATTTAATCATGTGATCAAAGAATTTCAATTGTTAGATGCCTAGTATGTGCTAGGCACAGTATACAGTGGGGTTCTCAAACTACTGCTTGCGGCTAGATGCATCCCACTGAGGGCATTTATGTGTTTATGGCAAATGGGCTGAGGGGCAGAGACAGAGTGTGAGGTTTTGTTTTTACTATAGGTCTGACTCTCCAACAGTCTGAGGGACAGTGAAGTGGCCCCCTATTTTAAAAAGTTTGAGGACAACTGGTATACATAAAGAAATAGGTGAAACAACCCTAGTCCTCGAAGAGCTTGCATCTTATTGGAGTGGTGCAACAGGTACATGGATAATTAGCTATAAGGCAGTTTGAGAGAGGAGACAACAGTGACAAGAGGGAAATGAGAGACAGCTTTATAGAGGATATGGAACCTGAGATGAACCTGGAAGCAAGTTAATGTTTCCCAAAGACAGGTTTTTAAGTGAAGTGACTTTCACTGCTGATTTTATTGGTATAGTTCAGCAAATATAAGTTAGTGTACTGCTATAATCATTTTGCTCAGTACATCATGTTAAAATGTGACCTTTCTTCTTTTTTTTTTTTTTTACTTAATAATTTTTATTATATATATATATATATATATATTTTATAATATTATCCCTTGTATTCATTTTTCCAAATTATCCCCCCCTCCCTCTATTCCCTCCCCCCCGATGACAGGCAATCCCATACATTTTACATGTGTTACAATATAGTCTAGGTACAATACATGTGTGTGAATATCATTTTCTTGTTGCACAATAAACATTAGAATCCGAAGGTACATGCAACCTGGGCAGACAGATATTAGTGCTAACAATTTACATTCACTTCCCAGTGTTTCTTCTCTGGTTGTAGCTACCTCTGTCCATCATTGATCAACTGGAAGTGAGTTGGTTTTTCTTTATGTTGAAGATTTCCACTTCCATCAGAATACATCCTCATACAGTATTGTTGTTGAAGTGTATAATGATCTTCTGGTTCTGCTCATTTCACTCAGCATCAGTTGATGTAAGTCTCTCCAAGCCTCTCTGTATTCCTCCTGCTGGTCATTTCTTACAGAGCAATAATATTCCATAACCTTCATATACCATAATTTACCCAACCATTCTCCAACTGATGGACATCCATTCATCTTCCAGTTTCTAGCTACAACAAAAAGAGCTGCCACAAACATTTTGGCACATATATGTCTCTTTCCGCTCTTTAGTATTTCTTTGGGATATAATCCCAGTAGTAGCGCTGCTGGGTCAAAGGGTATGCACAGTTTGATAACTTTTTGGGCATAATTCCAGATTGCTCTCCAGAATGGCTGGATTCTTTCGCAACTCCACCAGCAATGTATTAGTGAAATGTGACCCTTCTTTAAGAATAGTTCCTGGAATGTTAACAAACATTGTTGCTATGTCTCTTTTACTTTGGACACATTAATCCTCTTTCAAGATAGGCTGGTTTGGGGGTTTTTTTTTGGACTTCTTGTCCAAACTCTGAAATTGACAATGCATCTTACATTTTCATTTCTCAGCCTTAGTTGGCTTGGAGATATCTTTAAGTATGTGTGGGTGTTTTATATAAATGGTAAGGTTTTTTAGAACATGATGCATTTTATCCAAAAGAAATCATCTTTCCTCAGATCATTCATTGCATAGTTTTTTGTGTTTTTTTTTTTAAACATTAAAGACAAGGCTTAAGTCAGATTTTCTCCCTTTTACTTTAAATTATTCAGGAATAGCAGAAACTGATTCTGAAAGTTCATTATACATTTTTTTTCTTGTCTATCACTACTGTTTCTCTCCCTGGACCAGAGTCTTTCTCCAAAGGACTTAAACCTTTGAGCTCTGGAAAATCCACACAGTCTCTACTGTGAGTATTTTACCTGAGGGTTCAGTGTATATAGTTGATGGTCAGTCTTGTTTTACTTTATACCCAGGTATCTTGGTTTCTTTCATAGGTGCCCTCTTACTCTCTTCAGCCTACATACATAGATAGATAAATCAATATTACTATTAATACTCTTTGGACATCATTCCATTATTTGTGTTCATAACCTTTTGTGTCAAGGTCCAGGCTAGCTCCTCTGAAGGGCTCAGAATAAGTCCTTGTCAGGATAAGCAAAAGTCCTTGCCCCACATTGTGGATGCCAAATTGTCAAAGTCCTGATCATCTCTCAGTTGTAATCCTTCTCTGGGAGGAGGTTTCTTTTCTCTGTGAATCTTTTTTCTCTGTTCTCTTCTTCCTCTCCAAAAGTATGGGATTGCTAGACTTGAGAATGCACAGGATGTCTTCTTCCTTGACCCAATCCAGAACTGACTTTCCCTACTCTAACTTCTTCTTTTATCCTCCCAGAGAATGGGCGTGGAATAACTCAGGGGCTTGTGGGAAAAATACTTCAACCAATGAACTTGCTCCTCTTAAACATGTAAACTCCTCCCCAGAAGTCCAAAGGGGCAAACTCTCCTTAATGGCCAGAACCAAAAGGTGTGAACTAGTGAATTGTTAAGTACCGACTTAGCACTTAGTAAGAACCTAACACTTTTGTAATGAAAAATCCTTGAAGGCAGGCCTATCTCATTCTTATATTTGATTCCCCATTATTTAGAAAAGTGATTTCTACATACTAGTCCTTAATATGTTCTTTTCATGCAATCATTCATTCATTTATTCTTCTATAGTTTAAATTCACAGAAAATGATATATAGAACAATCTATTATAGTCCTCCAAATTCTAGAAACATCACACCAAGCCAATGATCACAAAGCCAGCCTTGACTTAAATGCATAATTTTTTAATACAAATTTATTTTTTCCAGTTGCATTTAAAGAGAATTTTAACATTAATTTTTAAAAAATGTGTTGAAATTTTCTTCTTCTTTTCCTCACCACCCCTTCCCTAAGACAGTAAGCAATTTAATAGATGCCATATATGTTCATTTATGTCATATATGGTCAATTATGTAAACCATTTCCATATTGACCATATTGTGACAAAAGAAATAGACCTAAAGAAAATTATCACAAACACACACACACACACACACACACACACACACACAAGAAATGAAAATAATATGTTTCAATTTATGTTCATACTCGAGCATTATTTTCCTAGATGTGGAAAGAATTTATCATCATGAGTACTTTGTAATTATCCTGGATTGTTCTATTGCTGAGAAGAGCTAATCTTTCATAGTTGATCATCACACAATGTTGTTGACACTATTGACACTGTTCTCTTCATTCTGTTCACTTCACTTGTCATCAGTTAATGTAAGCCTTTCTAGAATTTTTTTTAAATCTGTCTGCTCTTTATTTCTTATTTCACAATATTTCATTACAATCATACAGCAGTTGGGGGCAGAGCCAAGATGGCGGAGAAGATACACGCGACTGTGTAAGCTCCTTTCCTCCCTTACAACCAACCAGATCCACAAGACTGAAGAGAAACAGAAAAAGGTACACAGAACCCTTGAGAACTGTATCTCTGTTGTGGGTATATAGAAAGTACACATGGATAATTTGATTTTACTGATATAAAAGAAAAAAAAGGAGGGGGTATAGTAAAGGGAAGGGGGTAGTATCAGAAAAAGGGGAGGGAGTGATAAAAAGAGGGAAACTACATCCCAGGAAGAGGCATAGAAAATACACCATATCTGAGGGAATTTAGAGAGGGGGAGAATCATTGTGTAAATCTTACTCTCATCAGAAGAGGCTCAAAGAGTAAATAAATGTCATATTTGTTTTTCAGAGAATTCTCTATCACCTCATTAAAAGGGGGGACAGGAAAAGGGAAAAGGAAATGGAGAATAGGGGAAGGGAAGTGGAGGGAGGGGGAGGGATACTAAAAAAAAAAAAAGGGAGGGCTGCACGTCACAAGGGGGGTCTATAAATTAAATATTGGGGAAGGGGTTCAGGGGGGTCAAGGGAAAAGCATAATCTGGGGATAATATGATGGCAGGAAATACAGAATTAGTCATTTTAACTGTAAATGTGAATGGGATAAACGCTCCCATCAAAAGGAGACGGATAGCAGACTGGATCAAAAATCAGAACCCTACAATATGTTGTTTACAGGAAACACACTTAAAGCAGGGAGATACATATAGAGTAAAGGTAAAAGGTTGGGAGCAGAATCTATTATGCTTCAGGTAAAGGCAAAAAAGCAGGGGTAGCTCCCCTTATCTCAGATCAAGCAAAAGCAGAAGTTGATCTAGTTAAAAGAGATAAGGAAGGAAACTATATCCTGCTGAAAGGTAGCATAAATAATGAAGCCAAATCGATACTAAATATATATGCACCAAGTGGTATAGCATCTAACTTTCTAAAGGAAAAGTTAAGAGAGTTGCAAGAAGAAATAGACAGTAAAACTATAATAGTGGGAGATCTCAACCTTGCACTCTCAGATTTAGACAAATCAAACCACAAAACAAATAAGAAAGAAAATTTTAAAAGTAAATAGAACATTAGAAAAACTAGGTATGATAGACCTTTGGAGAAAACTGAATGGCAATAGAAAGGAATATACTTTCTTCACAGCAGTTCATGGATCCTATACAAAAATTGACCATATATTAGGACATAAAGATCTCAAAATTAAATGTAGGAAGGCAGAAATAATAAATGCCTTCTTCTCAGACCACAATGCAATAAAAGCTACATACAGTAAAAAGTTAGGGGTAAATAGACCAAAAAGTAATTGGAAACTGAATAATCTCATCTTAAAGAATGACTGGGGCCAAGATGGCGGAGAAGAAACACACGACTCAGTG
Organism: Sminthopsis crassicaudata; assembly: GCF_048593235.1. Lineage (NCBI taxonomy): Eukaryota > Metazoa > Chordata > Mammalia > Dasyuromorphia > Dasyuridae > Sminthopsis > Sminthopsis crassicaudata. The sequence continues at coordinate 240,312,242 of NC_133618.1, read as the reverse complement.
AACGTCCTCACTCCCTCACAACCAATTAGATAAATTAAGTCTCAAAATTAGCTCAGGACTGATAGATACCACAAGGACTGGAAGCACGACTTACCAGCTGAAGAGAATCTGGAGTTTCAACAGGAAAGGTCAGTTCTCAGGGGAGGAATAAGAAAGACCAGCACAGACGGTGGGGTAGGGGCACACTGCGCCCATTGCGCTGGGAAGGGCTCTGGGATCAGAGAAGCCACTGAGGTAAAGGAATCTGGCACAGGCTGTTAGCTCTTCTCTGCTAATTATTTAGCAGTTCAGAAGAGAAAGCCAAAATATTTTAAAACTCAGATTAGATTTTCCCCGGACCCTGGGGGTGACTCAGCAGAGAATCAGCACCAGGGGGTGCGGCCTCAGCTACCTCCTGAGAATAGTTAAGAGACTGACAAGTGGGTGGATACGGCCCAAGGCAACACACACTGCCTAGCTTAGCTGGAGGGAGTGGAACTCAGCTCCAGGAAGTCCCAGAGAAGCGGAACCTTTGAACTAGGGACCGCGGTTTCTGGCAGACACTTCCAGTTTGAGTGCAGGGGCTTCTCACGTCACCTGCTGCAGACATCCACTCCCCACCCGGACACATAGGATGGGCTTCTTGCTGTCTTCACTATTCTACGCCCTCGAAGCACAGTAGTACTAATCACCTCTGAGGCACTTCCAGGGAGGGGGTGGGGAACTCTCTCCCAGAGCTCTCTCTTAGCTCAGGCTCAGGAGCCGCTGCATCCATCCGGTCTGGGAGGAAGCTGGTAAAGAAGTAAATAATTTCCTACCCCAGAGACAGACCCCAAAAGATTTTTTTTAAGTATGAGCAAAAAAGCTAGAAAAACCATAGATTCCTTCTATACAGAGAAAGAGCGGGTGTCCAACCCCAAGGAAGTTGACAGCAGAGAATCAGATAACAACCTAAAGGGGAACGATTCCTGCCCCCCATCACATAACTCTATCCTAGAAGAAGCTCTTAAAAAATTGAGGGAGATCGAAGAAAAATGGGGAAAAGAAAGGGAAGTTATGATAGAGAATAACAACGTCCTGAAATTGGAGTTGGAAAAAATAAAGAATTCACAGGAGATGCAGGGAAACAAAATTAGTGAATTAGAAAAGGTTAAAAAAACACAGGAAAGTAGGATTTCTGAATTGGAAAAGATAAAAAAGTCTCAAGAAAATAGAATTTCTGAAATGGAAAAAGAAAATAATTCTCAAAAAAAAAAATTAGGGAAATGGAAAAAAACTCAATAGAGCAAAATAATTCATTTAAAAACGAAATTGGGCATTTACAAAAAGAACTAAAAACTGTGAAAGAAGAAAATAACTCCTTAAAAGTCAGGATGGAACAAATAGAAATGAATGATTCACAGAGAACCCAAGAATCAGTCAAACAAAACAAAAAAAATGAGAAGCTGGAGAACAACGTCAAATACTTACTGGGAAAATCTATAGACCTGGAAAATAGATCTAGGAGAGATAATCTGCGGATTATTGGACTTCCAGAAAACTATGACCAAAAAAAGAGCCTAGATTCTATTTTACAGGAAATTATCAAAGAGAACTGTCCAGAGATAATAGAAACAGAAGGGAAAGTAGATGTGGAAAGAATTCATCGAACTCCTTCTGAAATAGACCCTAAAAAAAGAACACCACGGAATATTGTGGCTAAGCTGCAGAATTACCACAGAAAGGAGAAAATCCTGCAAGCAGCTAGAAAAAAAAAAATTTAAATACCAAAGTGCCACAATAAGGGTCATCCAAGATCTGGCTGCCTCCACATTAAAAGATAGAAGGGCCTGGAACCTGATATTCCGAAAGGCAAAAGATCAAGGACTGCAACCAAGAATGAACTACCCAGCTAAGTTTAGCATCTTTTTCCATGGAAGAAGATGGTCATTCAATGAAACAGAGGAATTCTATATGTTTCTAAGAAAAAAACCAGACTTAAACAAAAAATTTGATCTACATCCACAAGACTGAAGAGAAACAGAAAAAGGTACACAGAACCCTTGAGAACTGTAACTCTGTTGTGGGTATATAAAAAATACTCAAGGATAATTTGATTTTACTGATATAAAAGAAAAAAGGGGGGTGTGGTAAAGGGAAGGAGGTCGGTTCAGAAAAAGGGGAAGGAGTGATAAAAAGAGGGAAACTACATCCCAGGAAGAGACATAGAAAATACACCATATCTGAGGGAACTTAGTGAGGGGGAGAATCATTGTGTGAATCTTACTCTCATCAGAAGAGGCTCAAAGAGTAAATAATTAACATAATTGTTTTTCAGAGAATTTTCTCTCACCTCATTAAAAGGGGGGAGAGGAAAAGGGGAAAGGAAAAGGAGAATAAGTGAAGGGACTTGGAGGGAGGGGGGAGGGATCCTAAAAAAAAAAAAAAAGAGGGAGGGTTGTGCGTCACAAGGGGGGTCTGTAAATTAAATATCGGGGAGGGGGATCAGGGGGGTCAAGGGAAAAAAGTATAATTTGGGGATAATACGATGGCAGGAAATACAGAATTAGTAATTTTAACTGTAAATGTAAATGGGATGAACGATCCCATCAAACGGAGATGGATAGCAGATTGGATCAAAAAGCAGAACCCTACAATATGTTGTCTACAGGAAACACACTTAAAGCAGGGAGATACATACAGAGTAAAGGTAAAAGGTTGGAACAGAGCCTATTATGCTTCAGGTAAAGCCAAAAAAGCAGGGGTAGCTATCCTTATCTCAGATCAAGCAAAAGCAGAAGTAGATCTCGTTAAAAAAGATAAGGAAGGAAACTATATCCTGCTGAAAGGTAGCATAAATAATGAAGCCATATCAATACTAAACATATATGCACCAAGTGGTATAGCATCTAACTTTCTAAAGGAAAAGTTAAGAGAACTGCAAGAAGAAATAGACAGTAAAACTATAATAGTGGGAGATCTCAACCTTGCACTCTCAGATTTAGACAAATCAAACCACAAAACAAACAAGAAAGAAATTAAAAAAGTAAATAGAACATTAGAAAAACTAGGTATGATAGACCTTTGGAGAAAACTGAATGGCAATAGGAAGGAATATACTTTCTTCTCAGCAGTTCATGGATCCTATACAAAAATTGACCATATACTAGGACATAAAGATCTCAAAATTAAATGTAGGAAGGCAGAAATAATAAATGCCTTCTTCTCAGATCACAATGCAATAAAAGCTACATTCAGTAAAAAGTTAGGGGTAAATAGACCAAAAAGTAATTGGAAACTGAATAATCTCATCTTAAAGAATGACTGGGTGAAAGAGCAAATTATAGAAACAATTAACAATTTCACCCAAGATAATGATAATGATGAGACATCATATCAAAATCTTTGGGATGCAGCTAAAGCAGTAATAAGGGGAAATTTTATATCTTTAGAGGCTTATTTGAAGAAAATTGAGAAAGAGAAGATTAACGAATTGGGCTTACAACTTAAAAGGCTAGAAAAAGACCAAATTATAAACCCCCAACCAAAAATTAAACTCGAAATACAAAAATTAAAAGGAGAAATCAATAAAATTGAAAGTAAAAAAACTATTGAATTAATAAATAAAACCAAGAGTTGGTTTTATGAAAAAGCCAATAAAATAGATAAACCTTTGGTAAATTTGATCAAAAAAAAGAAAGAGGAAAATCAAATTGATAGTCTTACAAATGAAAAGGGGGATCTTTCCACCAATGAAGAGGAAATTAGAGAAATAATAAGGAGTTACTTTGCCCAACTTTATGCCAATAAATTTGATAACTTAAGTGAAATGGATGACTTTCTCCAAAAATATAGGCTCCCTAGATTAACAGAGGAGGAGATAAATTGCTTAAATAGTCCCATTTCAGAAAAAGAAATAGAACAAGCTATTAATCAACTCCCCAGGAAAAAATCCCCAGGGCCAGATGGATTCACATGTGAATTCTACCAAACATTTAAAGAACAATTAGCCCCAATGTTATATAAATTATTTGAAAAAATACCAAACTCCTTTTATGACACAGACATGGTACTGATACCTAAACCTGGTAGATCGAAAACTGAGAAAGAAAATTATAGACCAATCTCCTTAATGAATATTGATGCTAAAATCTTAAATAAGATATTAGCAAAAAGACTTCAGAAAATCATCTCCAAGATAATACACTATGATCAAGTAGGATTTATTCCAGGAATGCAGGGCTGGTTTAATATTAGGAAAACTATTAATATAATTGACCATATTAATAATCAAATTAATAAGAACCATATGATCATCTCAATAGATGCAGAAAAAGCATTTGACAAAATCCAACATCCATTCCTACTAAAAACTCTTGAGAGTATAGGAATAAATGGATTATTCCTTAGAATAATCAGGAGTATATATTTAAGACAGTCAGTAAGCATAATATGCAATAGAAATAAACTGCAACCTTTCCCAGTAAGATCAGGAGTGAAACAAGGTTGCCCACTATCACCATTACTATTCAATATAGTACTAGAAACGCTAGCCTCGGCAATAAGAGCCGAGAAAGAGATTCAAGGAATTAGAGTAGGAAATGAGGAAATCAAACTATCACTTTTTGCAGATGACATGATGGTATACTTAGAGAACCCCAAAGACTCTGCTAAAAAGCTACTAGAAATAATTCAAAATTTCAGCAAAGTGGCAGGATACAAAATAAATCCACATAAATCCTCGGCATTTTTATATATCACTAACAAAATGCAACAGCAAGAGATACAAAGAGAAATTCCATTCCAAACAAATGTTGAGAGTATAAAATATTTGGGAATCCATCTACCAAAGAAAAGTCAGGAATTATATGAGAAAAATTACAAAACACTTGCCACAAAAATAAAATCAGATTTAAATAATTGGAAAGACATTCAGTGCTCTTGGATAGGCCGAGCGAATATAATAAAGATGACAATACTCCCCAAACTAATCTATTTATTTAGTGCTATACCAATCAGACTCCCAAGAAACTATTTTAATGACCTAGAAAAAATAACAACAAAATTCATATGGAAGAATACAAGGTCGAGAATTGCAAGGGAACTAATGAAAAAAAAGTCAGAGGAAGGTGGTCTAAGTGTACCTGATCTAAAGCTATATTATATAGCAGCAGTCACCAAAACCATTTGGTACTGGCTAAGAAATAGACCGGTAGATCAGTGGAACAGATTAGATACAAAGGACAAAAAGGGATACATCTATAGCAATCTAATCTTTGACAAACCCAAAGATACCAACATTAGGGACAAAAATTCATTATTCGGAAAAAAACTGTTGGGAAAACTCGAAATTAGTATGGCAGAAATTAGATATGGATCCACACTTAACACCATATACCAAGATAAGATCAAAATGGGTCCATGATTTAGGCATAAAGAATGAAATCATAAACAGATTAGAGGAACAGAGAATAATCTACCTCTCAGACCTGTGGAGGAGGAAGGAATTTATGACCAGAGGAGAACTAGAGATCATTATTGATCACAAAATAGAAGATTTTGATTACATAAAACTAAAAAGTTTCTGTACAAACAATACTAATGCAAACAAGCTTAGAAGGGAAGTAACAAATTGGGAAAATATTTTTAAAAGTAAAGGTTCTGACAAAGGTCTCATTTCCAAAATATATAGAGAACTGACCCTGATTTATAGGAAACCAAACCATTCTCCAATTGATAAATGGTCAAGGGATATGAACAGACAATTCTCAGATGATGAAATTGAATCTATTTCCACTTATATGAAAGAGTGTTCCAAATCACTACTGATCAGAGAAATGCAAATTAAGACAACTCTGAGATACCACTACACACCTGTCAGATTGGCTAAGATGACAGGAACAAATAAAGATGAATGTTGGAGGGGCTGTGGGAAAACTGGGACACTGATACATTGTTGGTGGAGTTATGAAAGAATCCAGCCATTCTGGAGAGCAATCTGGAATTATGCCCAAAAAGTTATCAAACTGTGCATACCCTTTGACCCAGCAGCGCTACTACTGGGATTATATCCCAAAGAAATACTAAAGAGCGGAAAGAGACATATATGTGCCAAAATGTTTGTGGCAGCTCTTTTTGTTGTAGCTAGAAACTGGAAGATGAATGGATGTCCATCAATTGGAGAATGGTTGGGTAAATTGTGGCATATGAAGGTTATGGAATATTATTGCTCTGTAAGAAATGACCAGCAGGAGGAATACAGAGAGGCTTGGAGAGACTTACATCAACTGTTGCTGAGTGAAATGAGCAGAACCAGAAGATCACTATACACTTCAACAACAATACTCTATGAGGATGTATTCTGATGGAAGTGGAAATCTTCAACATAAAGAAGATCCAACTCACTTACAGTTGATCAATGATGGACAGAAATAACTACACCCAGAGAAGGAACACTGGGAAGCAAATGTAAATTGTTAGCACTACTGTCTATCTACCCAGGTTACTTATACCTTTGGAAGCTAATAATTAATGTGCAACAAGAAAATGGTATTTACACACATATATTGTATCTAGGTTATATTGTAACACATGTAAAATGTATGTTATTACCTGTCATCGGGGGGAGGGAGTGGAGGGAGGGAGGGGATAATTTGGAAAAATGAATAAAAAAAAAAAAACAATCATATAGCAGTCATTGTAATTGATGAGCATCCTCTGAATTTTCAATTCTTTGCCACCACAAAAAGAGCTGGTATAAATATTTTTATATGTGTAGATACTTTTCCCTTTTTTATGATTTCTCCAGGATATAAATCTAGTAGATCAAAGGATGTCTCTGGCATAGTTCTAAATTGCTCTTCAAAATGGTTGGATCAGTTCACAATTTCACCAGGGAAGGCCCCAGTTTTCCAACATCATCTTCAACATTTATTAGTTTCCTTTTCTATAATATTAACCAATCTTATGGATGTCTGGTGGTACTTCAGAGTTGTTTGAATTTTCATTTCTCTAGTCAATAATTATTTGGAGCATTTCTTCCTATGATTACAGATCTGTTATTTCTTTATTTTGCTGATGTAAAAAAATAAGTTTTCACCTAAATACTGCTTTGGAGGCCTCTCATAGATTTTGGTCATGTCATTGTTATCATTCTCTTTAAGGAAATTATTGATTTCTTCTATAATTTGTTCTTTGATCCACATTCTTTAGGATTAAATTATTTAATTTCCAAAAATCTTTCCATTTGTCTATTGATGGCCCTTTAATAAATGTTTTATTGCATTATGAACTGAAAAAGATGCATTTATTATCTACCTTAATATATTGGAGTTTAAGGGTTTTATAACCTAATACATTGTCTATTTTGTGCATATGTCATATACAACAGAGAAAATATATATTCTTTTTCATTTTCATTAGATATCCTCCAGAGGTCTGTCATATATAACTTTTCTAAAATTCTATTCACCTCTTTGACTTCTTTCTTTTTTGTGGTTAGATTTATCTAATTCTTTCCTTTTGTAATTCACTTAATTTATCCTTTAAGAATTTGAATGCCATATTACTTGCTTCATATATATTCAGTATCTATATTAATTTGTTTTCTATAGCACTTTTTAGCAAGATGTATTTTTTTCCTTTCTCTTTTAACTAAATATATTTTTAATTTTTTCTTTGTTTCAGATAATGATTGTTATCCCTGCTTTTTTTTAAGCTATAGATGAAGTGAATAGATTTTGCTTCAACCTTTGCTCTCTCTGTTTCTCTCTTTTTTCACGTGTGCTTCCTATAAACAGCATATTGTAGGATTCTGTTTTTTAATCCACTCTGCTATATACTTGTGTTTTATGGAAAGTTTATTCTACTCACCTTTATTACTGATTGTGTACTTTCCTCCATCCTTTTCTTCTTTTGTTTATCTTCTCTCTCCTTTCACTCTTTGATTTCATTGAATGACCATTTTTCCCTCAAAGGACTGTTTAATTTTGCCAAGTAGGTGATTCATGTTAGTCTCTCCAGGTTTCTCTGAAATCATCCTGCTGATTGTTTCTTATGTAACAATAATGTTCCATAACATTCATATACCATAACACATTCAGGCATTCTCCAACTGATAGGCTTTCACTCAGTTTAGGAAAGACTATTTTACAGAATTGCAGAATTTCAGATTTGGAAGGGACATCAGGGTTCTTGGTAGGCCATATTTTACCTTCAAAAGTATTTTACTATTTCACACCTAATTGATAATTATTTATTTTTGCTTGAAATTTTTCAGTGGGGGGAGAACCTACTCACTCCTGTGACAATTCAATCACTTTTAGATAGTTCTGATTGTTAGGAAGTTTGTTTGTTTGTTTGTTTGTTTGTTACTGTTGTCAAAAGTAAATTTGTATCTGAAATTTCACCCCTTTCTTCCTTTCTTCTTTTCATCCTTTCCTCCTTCTTTTTTTTTCTTTCCTTCCTTTCTTCTTTTTTCTTTTTTTTATTTGTTCCTTCCTTCCTTCCTTCCTTCTTTCCTTCTGTATTATCATTCTCCCTTACTTTTCTCTCTTTTGTTAGATTATTTCTCCTTCTCTCAATTAGGCTAAAAGTACAGGAAATATCCATATGTTTGATCCTACTATGAATATCCTTGAAGCTTTGAACTGATATATTTCTGCCTTAGGTCACTTTGCTTTGTTAGAAAACATGTTGACCCCCAATAGTTGAGACCTCACCAGATTAATTTATTGTGCTCATCTCTTATTGGCTTAGCTTGCTGCATCTCAGAACTCCCAAGATATCCATTAGTATCAACTTCCATCATAGTGGGGATTCAAATCTACACTACTATGCCTAGTTAAATCCTCCCCCAGAATATTTTTCAAAAAAAAAAAAAATTCCTCCATAAACTCCATGTGTAAGACTTTACATTTATTTTGTCTGATAAATTACATTTTATTATATTCAAATAAGATAATATATGCAAAGCATGTCACATACTTAAAAGTTTTATATAAATAAAATCTCCTTTTCAGTCCAATATTCTAGTCTGTCAAAATTATCTTAATTCTGATTCTGACAGAATTATGACACTTTTAGACTTGTACCATTTCAATTTATTTTATAAGAATGCCATCTCTGCTTTTATCTAATTCAATAATAAGAACGAACAAAGCACAGTTCTCTAAGGCACTTCACTGAAGACTTCTTTCAAAATTTTCACAAAACGATTTTTTTATTACTTTTTGAGTTCAGTCATTCAATGAGTTCCAAAGTTATATAATTGTGCTGACAGAAAGAAGGAAAGAAAAATAGGGGAGGAGAGACACATACAAACACACACACACACACACAAAGAATAACAGAGAGAGTCAGAGACAAAGGAAAATAGAGACAGATGTTTAGATAACTGGAATTTTATATCACTACTTATAATACCTCAGTTAATCTTTTTTTTTTTTTTTTTGACTTGGTGTATTTTAATAAACACAAGTGAAAACATTATTTCTATTTATATCTACTCAAATTCATTTTACTATAAATAGGGATATAAATATACTTTAGGGTTCTAAATTAAATTATATGAGTATAACTTTTGAATATATGATGTCAATCCTTCATTCTTTTAAATAAGATATGCCCAGCAGAACCAAATTTTCATCATCAAGTTTCAGACCTGTGAAGTTAAATTTATTTCCTTGTATTTCATCTTGCTTATTGACCAAATTGTGCATTTGTTATAAACATTTGGGGTAAGATAGCAGAGAGGACACACATTTTTTTTTGACTTTTCTCCTGCAATCCTCAGACTAATTAGCAAATCCAGCCCTGAATTAATTCTGGACAACAGAATCCACAAATATTGGGAGTGCAACAAATTACCAGCAGAAGATAATTTCAAAGATAGCCGGAAAAGGTCTGTTTCAATTACTGGGAGGAAGGCAGCCAAGCACAAGCAGGCTGATCACAGATACCAGCGCAGACAGTGCAGAGTCCCAGGGTAGTGCAGACTCCTCAGAGCAGTGCATATACCATGACCAAGTAGAATTTATACCAGGAATGCAGGACTGGTTCAATATTAGGAAAACTATTAGCATAATTGACTATATCAATAACCAAATTAACAAAAACCATATGATTATCTCAATAGATGCAGAAAAAAGCATTTGATAAAAACCCAACACCCATTTCTATTAAAAACAATAGTGAGTATTGGAATAAATAGACTTTTCCTTAAAATAGTCAGTAGCATATATTTAAAACCATCAGCAAGCATCATATGTACTGGGGATAAACTGCAACCATTCCCAGTAAAATCAGGAGTTAAACAAAGTTGCCCACTATCACCACTACTATTCAATATTGTATTAGAAATGCTAGCTTTGGCAATAAGAGCGAAGAAAGAGATTCAAGGAATTAGAGTAGGTAAAGAGGAAACTAAATTATCACTCTTTGCAGATGATATGATGGTATACTTAGAGAACCCCAGAGAATCAACTAAAAAACTATTAGAAGCAATACACAAATTTAGCAAAGTTTGCAAGGTACAAAATAAATCCATATAAATCATCGTTCTTATACATCACTTACAAAATCCAACAGCAAAAGATACAAAGAGAAAGTCCATTTAAAATAACTGTTGATAGGATAAAATATTTGGGAATATATCTGCCAAGGGAAAGTCAAGAACTGCATATACAAAACTACAAAACCCTTTCCACACAAATAAAGTCAGATCTTAGAATTGAAAAATTATCAAGTGCTCTTGGATAGGTTGAGTGAATATAATAAAGATGACAATACTACCTAAATTAATATATATATATATATATATATATATATATATTTAGTGCTATACCAATTAAACCCCCGAGAAACTATTTTTCTGACCTAGAAAAAATAACAACCAAATTCATTTGGAAGAACAAAAAGTAAAGAATTTCAAGGGAATTAATGAAGAGAAAAGCAAATGAACATGGCCTAGCTATCTATACCAGATCTAAAACCATATTATAAAGCAGCAGTCATCAAAACCATTTGATACTGGCTAAGAAATGGAGAAATTGATCAGTGGAATAGTTAGATTCATGAAACAAAATAGTCATTGATTATAGCAATTTAGTATTTGACAAACCCAAAGACCACAACTTTTGGGATAAGAATTCAGTATTTGACAAAAACTACTGGGAAAATTGGAAACTAGTATGACAGAAACTATGCATAGACCCTCATCTAACACTGTAAACCAAGATAAGGTCAAAATGGGTTTATGATCTAGACATAAAGAATGATATTATAAACAAATTAGAAGAACATAGGCTAGTTAACCTCTCAGATCTGTGGAGCAGTGTAGTATCCCTTAACGCTACTCTAACCTTGTAGTTCCCCATAGAGCTACTTACTCTTAACTGCCTGTCTGACAACAGCACAGCTAGGCCACATTTACCTGCCTTGGGGCACAACCTGGATCCCACAGAGACAGACCAATAGAAGTGAAAGGGAACTTTCTTTTTAGGTAGCACATATTTGTGCTGAGGATCTGGAGAAAGTGAAGATCGTCTAGAAACCTCGACAGCCAGGTCATAATGGGATTGGCCCCAGAAGAAGGAGGGAGCTGGACTAAGCTTTGAGAGCACTAAGGATGGAGATGTGGTATCTGGAGTCAGGCACTGCCTCTTGGGACTATGCCCCACCTCCACATAGACCTCCCTTGCACCTCAGTACCTCTTATCCCTCAGGTCCTCCCACATGCTTTGAGCTGCATTCCTTGCTCCCAGAGCTTTTTAACCCTTACAGAAGAGAAAAGAATTTGTGACTAAAGAAGAACTAGAGGTCATTATTGATCACAAAATAGATAATTTGGATTATATTAAGTTAAAAAGGTTTTATACAAACAAAATGAATGCAGACAAGATAAGAAGGGAAACAATAAACTAGGGAAACATTTTTACATTGAAAGGTTCTGATAAAGGCCTCATGTCTAATAAATATATAGAATTAATTCAAATTAAAATAGTTCAAGTCATTCTCCAATTGATAAATGGTCAAAGGATATGTACAGACAATTTTCAGATGAAGAAATTGAAACTATTTGTAGTCACATGAAAAGATGCTCCAAATCTATTGATCAGAGACATGAAAATTAAACCAACTCTGAGGTACCACTACACACCTGTCAGATTGGCTAAGATGACAGGAAATGATAATGACCAATGTTGGAGGAAAACTGGGACACTGATATATTATTGGTGGAACTGTAAACGAATCCAACCATTCTGGAGAGCAATTTGGGACTAAGCTCAAAAACTTATCAAATTGTGCATACTCTTTGATCCAGCCATGTTTCTACTGGTATTATATCCCAAAGAGATCTTAAAGGAGGGAAAGGAACCCACATGGTTGTGGCAGCCCTTTTTGTAGTGGCAAGAAACTGGAAACTGAGTGGATGCCCATCAGCTGGAGAATGGCTGAATAAATTATGGTATCTGAATGTTATGGGATATTACTGCTCTGTAAGAAACAACCAGCAGGATGATTTCAGAGAGGCTTGGAGAGTCCTAAATGAACTGATGCTGAGTGAAATGAGCAGAACCAGAAGATCATGATACATGGCAACAAGAAGACTTTTTGAAGATCAGTTCTGATGGACATGGCTCTCTTCAACAATGAGACGATTCAAACCAGTTCCACTTGTTCAGTGATGAAGAGAGCCAAGATATACCCAGATAGAGTACCAGGGGAACTGAGTGTGGACCACAGCATAGCATTTTCACTCTCTCTGTTGTTATTTGCTTGCATTTTGTTTTCTTTCTCAGTTTTTCTTTTTCTTCCTTCTTGATCTGATTTTTCTTGTGCAGCAAGATAACTGCATAAATATGTATACATGTATTGGATTTAACATGCATTTTAGTATAGTTAATATGTATTGGACTATCTACCCGCTAGGGGAGGGGGTGGGAGGAAGGAGAGGAAAACTTAGCAAGATAATTCTTTGGTAGTTTGATAAGTCAATGAATAAATAAACTAGGCAGAATTTTCATTTTTATTATATTAGCTTGACTCACCCATGTGCATTCAACATTTCTCTAATGGTTTATATCTCTATTTGCAGGAAGTGAGTGAGTGAGTGTGTGTGTGTGTGTGGTGTGGGTGTGTGTGGGTGTGTGTGCTGAGGATTTATCTGGGTTTATTTTTTATCCTGCAACTTTGCTGAAGTTGATAATTGCTTCTAATGGGATTTTAGTTGATTCTCTAGTGTGATGGTGTTGTTTCCTCATTGCCTATTTTTAGTTCTTCAATTTCCTTTTCTTATTTCTACAGCCAGTATTTCTAGTACAATATTGAACAATAGTGGTCATAATGGATACCTTTGTTTCACCCCTGATTTTAATGGGAAATCTTCAAGTATATTCCCATTACAGATGTTACCTTTTGATTTTAGATAGATACTACTTATTTCAATGAATGACTATTTAGTCCTATGCTTTCTAGTGCTTTTAATAGTAACAACTGCTGTATTTTGTCAAAAGTTTTTTTTTTTTGCATCAGTTGCTGTAATCATAATATTCTGTTTATATTTATTAATAGGGTTAATTCTAACTAAATTTTTCTCTACTATTGAAGCAGTCCTGCATTGTTTACATAAATTTCACCTGGTGATAGTGTAAAACTTCTCTGATATATTGCTACTATTTAAAATTTTTTTTCATTGAAATTCATTAAGGAAATTGCTCCATAGTTTTCCCTCTCTGTTTTTGCTCTCCATGTTTGAGTTATTAAAACCATATTCATATCAGAAAATGAATTTGTTAGGATTTCTTTTTTAAATATAGTTTTCAATATATATTGTAAATATACATATATATAATATGTATATATGTATGTATACATATATAATATGTATATATATAATATGTATACATGTATGTATACATATATAATATGTATATATGTATATATGTATATATATATATATATATATATACAGAGAGAGAGAGAGAGAGAGAGAGAGAGAAAGAGAGAATGTTTCTGGATTAATTTTTTTCTTAAATATTTTGGTAGAATTCAAGATCTGGTCCTGGGTATATTTTCTTAGCTCAATTTCTTTTTCTAAGATAAGAATACTTAAGTATTCTGTTTTCTCTTCTAAGCAATTTATGTTTTTGCTAGTATTTATCCATTTCATTAAGACTGTCATTTTGACTGGCATATAAATAAGCAAAATAACTCCTAATAATTGCTTTAATTTCATCTTCAATGGTGGTGCATTAATCCTATTCATTTTGAAACTATTCTTTTTACTTTGTTTTAATTTAATTCAGCAATGGTTTAGCTATTTTTTTCCCATAAAACTAGCTCCTGGCTATATTATTAGTTCAGTAGATTTTATTTCACTTTTTAAAAACTTTCATTTTATTAATTTCTATGATTTTCAGGATTTCAATTGATATCTAATTAAGGATTTTAATTTGTTCTTTTTATAATATTTCTTTTTAGTTGCATATCCATTATTCTGCTCTTTCTTTTTATTCACATCTGAATTTTAATATATAAAGTTTCCCTCAAGTATAGCTTTGGCTTCATCCTATAAATTCTATAAATTTTCCCATTTTCTTTAATAAAATTATCATTTATATGATTTGTCCTTTGATCCATTAATTTTTTAGCATTAAATTATTTAGCTTTCAATTAATTTTTAATTTCTGTATCCACAACTCTTTATTATGTTTAATTTTTTACTTTATTCTGGTTTGAAAAGTGTGCACTTATTATTTCTGCTTTTTTAGCATTTGGTTTTGAGGATTTTATACCCTAGTAAATGGTCAATTTTTGTGAAAGTGTCTTGTGCAACTCAGAAAAAAGTACATTCCTTTCTATTCCCATTCAGGTTTCTCCAAGGTCTATCTTACTCTCTCTTGAATTTTATCTCCTGTCCTTTCTACAATTTATGTTTATTTTTTCTCCTGTGGTGTTTATCCATAGATAATTGTTTTCTTCTGCTATACATTTAAATGTAAAGTTCCCTTCTAAAAACAAATGTTATAGCCTAAATATTAAATCAATTATTTTATATTTCTTTTTTAACTAAAATAGTACAATTTACATGGTAATCAAAGATATCATATTTTATTTGAACTAAAAAGAAACTATTTAATTTTCACTATATATATATATATATATATATATATATATATATATATATATATATATATATATATGTGTGTGTGTGTGTGTGTGTGTGTATGTATTATATATATATATATATATATATATATATATATATATATGTATGTATATTAATTGTGTATTAATTTTCAGGGCATATATATATGCCCTGAAAATTAATAATGCATATTGAACATAGAGTTCAGTGCTTATCTGAATGCCTGGAATAGAGTAGATGCTCAATAAATGCATGTAGACATATTTTGAAAATTCCAGTCATGATTTTTACTAATATCCATAAGGAGAAAAAAACAAAATATTTTCTTCTTTTCATAGCTAAGTTGGTATAATTTCCTATGAAAGGAGATTTGTGTACTCTTTTTTTTCCATTAGGAAGAAAAAAATAAATAACTACAAATTGCATTTTAAATTAAATTATCTCAAGACAGCAAATTTCCTGTATTATTAAATACTTATGCCTTCTGTTGTAGTAACAGATATATCTTCAACCAGTTTTGTCAATTTAAGATTCAATGACCATTACAATTAAGATATATTTGATCACAGAATATAACCAGAATGAATATAGAATGTCATTCACAAAATCCAATAATGAGTTTTGATATATAAGAAAGACAATTCCTTATACTTTTGTGTTGTGATACCAGAGCCACCTGTCAGTGGCTGCTGGAGGTCTAATTGTACAATATATCTCTTCATGTGAAAGGATGATGATGATGATACAAGGAGACTGAGAGGCAGTTGCTGTTCTCTGACCTCCCAACTGAGAGGCAGTTATGTTGTCTGACCTCCCTCCTCTTCTCTCTGCCTCCAATTTATTTCATTCCCAATCCACAAGCAACACCTGTGTCAGTAAAGGTTGATTTGCAACTCCTTTGGATGTTATGATTCACTGTTGTGGAAGCTCTCAGAGAATTGAGCTTCCCCTTCACTTAGGCATGGCCCTTAACACTTTTGAATCAAATTAAATCATCTACTTTTAAAGTTACATTACTTTGTTCATAATATTTAATATAATGACATCTTAAAATTAGAAAATAGACTGCCAAATTGGATGCTTTCTTTTTAGCAGGAATAGTTTTTTGGGCTGAAATATACAAATAGCTATTTTGACTTTTCATTTTCACTCTATAGATAAAAAATTGTATCTAGTTTTTGTTGGCTTAAAAAATAATATGAAAAGTTAATCTGGACAACATGAGGTCATGCTAGAGAGATCTCTACATATAAACTGCTAGCATTTTCTTTTCCATCTTTTGCTATCTTAAAGAAAATGATTTATATTTAAATGAATTAGTTTAACAACATTTACATTCCTTTGTGTATTGTAATAAATAACAATCTTATTGCTCATTATTTTAGTCATGTTGCTATCTGTTAATTTTAAATATGAAGACCTTAATCAAATTCAACATCTTATATTGTATAGATTACTAGATTTAGGGTGAAGATCATAAAATCATGTACTTAAGTCTTTTTTTTCCCCTGAGGCAATTGGGGTTAAGTGACTTACCCAGAGTCACACAGCCAGGAAGTATTAAGTGCTTCTGATGATCTGTCCACTGTGCTACCTAGCTGCCCCAATATACGTAAGTCTTGAAGAGACTTTTAAGGTTATATTGATAGAGTGTCTTACCCAAAGTCACATAGAAAGTGGAAGAGATGATACTGAAATGCTGAACACTTTGCCATGTGCTATGTTTCCTTCTCAAGAAGGATTTTAGTTAAATTCACTTTAGAAACTCAAACTACATAAACACATGCAGATTACTTGATTTCATTGCATTTTAGGCTTGTTATCTTGAAAATAAAGATGATCTTACCTTCAGTCCCTGATCCATAGGATTAAAATAGAAACCAAATTAGATTACACATGTAACATTCTTTGATAAATTTAGATTTTTTTTAAGTGAGATACTACATACACAGTCATCATCATCATCATTGTCATCAGCATTATCACTATCACTGTCATCATCATCACTATCATCCTCAAATCATTTTGGGGGCCCATTTGTCACACAATAAACTTATGTAAATAATACATTTTATTCTTGATACTTATTTTTTCAGCTACTATAGTAATTTGCTATATTATGATGCCTACACCAATTTTAATCTATCTAGTTCTTCTATACAGTCAGAGAAGTTTCACATATTGTTGTCTATATGTGTTTACTTGGTGCATTTATTCCTAGTGACAATTTCCTTTGTTGGCTGTCAACATAATTTTGGTTTCTCCTACTTATCTTTGTTGCAGGGAGCTTATCTGTCTCCTTGCCTTTTGTAACTGCTTACAAATGATGTGTCAGACAACAACCATCCCCAGGTACTTTTAATGTAGTTGGAGAAAATGGTGAAGGTTTTTGTCAGGGGCCAGACAATGCACAAGATATTGTTTGTAGCCTTTGTCCACATTCTGTCTCTGGTTTATTTGCTCTAGCCCTCTTCTTTGCTGTGTTCATTAATTTCAAAGAGGGCTGTGTTCCAGTCTTTTGTACTTTTTCACAGAACAAGAGATTGTACATGATCTCTCTAAATTCAACGTTCCATTAATAAGAAGGCTTGGCTGGAGACTGATATTTTTGTCCCCTCCCCCCTTTTTTTGTCAATACAAGACCTCAAATAAACATTTGACTGATTGACAGTTAGTAGGTGTTACCTTCTAATTTGAAAACTAATTTTAATTTAACCTTCATATTGTTGGAGAAAAGTATTACCTTTCATTCAATAATTATACTTAATTGGTTGAAGATTTAAATGCTACCTTGACTACAAACATTTCAAACTGTGTATAATTCACAACTTTAAATCTCTTCCAAAGACCACAGGTACCAGATATATTTAATCAGCTTCTGCTGTGCCGTGGGGAGTAAGCAGATTTGAAAATGCCAATGGCTGCTAAATGTATAATTGACATGATAATTAAATAAAAATATTTTTCTTTAACTTTGAATTCCAGAAATCATGGAATACGATTGTTGTAATCCTAGAATGAAATTTCTGTGCTTAAATATATATTTTTTATAATCACTATTATTATTAATAAACCACTGAAAGTCTACTGTATGTAGAACTATATACTAAGAACAGATAATGAAAGGAATAGGGACTGGATTTAAACTTTCATTGATATATAGAACTCCCAGGAAAGTAAACTTCCTTTACCAATATAATTTGGCAGATCCTATATTAGTCTTTGGGAGATGTCTAAAATACAGAGATATTAAGTTACTGGCTTACAGCCATGAAGCTAGTATATGTCAGAAGAGCAAGTTGAACACAGCTCTTCCTATCTTCAAGCCTGGTCTATTATGCCACAAAAGTGGAATTTCAGTCTTTGTATCCAAATTTAACTCAATATAGGAAGTATTTATTGAACATCTATTATATGTAAAGTATTGTGCTATGTGCTAGGAATACAAATATAAAACTTAGCCCCTATGTCTGTAATGTTCTCCTTCAGTTTTCCCTCTTGAATCCTTAAATATGTTCATGGTGCAGTTAACACTATCTCTTAGATGAGAATTTTTTTTTATATATAATCTGTATTCTCTAGTAGTTAGCAACCATTCCCTTCCCTTAAAAATATCCTATGTGTATAATTTATCTGTATTTTACATCTGCTTTTCTCCCCTGCCCCCAACAGAATATAAGCTATGAGAAGACAGTGATTTTCATTTTTATATTTGCATTGTATTTATTCAATTCAATATATATATATATATATATATATATATATATATATATACACACATATATATATATATATACACACACATATATATATATATATATATATATATATATATATATACATTCACTTATTTTTTTTCCTTTGTGTACTTCTTGAAGACCAGAATGTTTCATGGTTATATCCCAAATATCTGGCATCAAAGTTCACACACAACACATACTTAGTAAATGCTTATTGAATTGAAGTGAATACATTTTCAGGTAAAATAGTCTGAATCCCCTTTGGTGACTTTTCCGCTTAAAATATTTTTACCATATTTTCCCAATATATTTCCTAAACAAAATTATTACATTTAAAGGAATATGATCTGGCCAATAACATATCCTAATTTTCTCTCTGTAGAGAGCCAAAAAATACAAAGAAAATATGAAAAATTGAAAAAAAAATAAAGACTAGATTTACCCTAGTATATTAAAAGTAATCAGTTTAATGTGTATGTGTTTGTATATAAATTTATTATATCTACAAACCTCTCTCTCTCTTTCTCTCTCTGTCTCACCCTGTGTGTGTTTGTGTGTGTGTATGTTTTGGGGAAAAGAGCAGTCTCAAGGAATTTGCTCATCAGAAATATATAAAGCATCTTTCTCAAAATCCCTGGCCTATCAACATCTTGCTAGTATTGATTTGCAGTGGGCATCTTTGGAAAGCTACCTTCTGGCCTTTGTGACTTCTGCTGCCTGCAAGGTAGAAGATAAGAAAACTGCCAACCAGTGTGGGTTTCCACATGGCAGTAGGTGGGGGGCCTTTCTTATGGCAGATAGCATTGCCAAGGCCCATATTATTATGGAAGTTATCATCAATCAGCAGACAGGCTGTTTTCAGTATTCCTAGTTGTTAAGGACAATATCTGAGATGTGGAACACTTGCTAAACTTGCTGAATTGTCTGGGCAAATAAGACTAGGGAACTACACACACAATCACTGCCCACTCTTCTAGGAAACCTTAGCAAATCTTGGAGATGGTATTAAAATGATCTTCTGAAAACTTCAACAGTCATAGAGAGATTTATATGATAGGGACTTGAATATACAGCATAGAGGATGTGCAAGGAAAAGAGTAGTCATAATTCTGACACATATACTACTCTCAGTGGGGGAAAGGGATAATAACTGGACTCAGGATTTCATGGTCAAAGAGAATTCCTTGGTGAGGTGATTTCTTCTACTCAGTCAATAAATTCAGATCAGCACCTTCTCTACAACTCCCAGGGGTTAAATGATTTTTTCTGGGATTACACTATTAAAATTTGCAATCCAGGAAAAATTGAAATCATCTTACTTGTTTCTAAATCAACTCTCTATCCATCCTTAGACTGTGAGCTCCCTGAGGGCATATAATCTCCCTGAAGAAGATATAATAAATTTATATACAAATAAATTGCTTTTGCTTAACATACTAAGGTAAATTCAGTCTTTTTTTCCCTCTAATTTTTGTCTTTTTTTTTTTTTTTTGTATGCATCTTATTGCTTGTCACAGTGTCTGACACATAGTGGATACTTAATAAATGATAGCTATTGTGTCATACTACTTCACTTTCACCCAACTTTCACCCATGGCTCCAAGAAGTTATAACATTTTCAGTGGCCACAACATAGTAAAAGTATAGAAAAATGATTTAAACCAAGTTGAAAGTAATCAACAGGCCTCAAACCTATCAGTGAGAATATTTATCCAAAGTATGTGAAAATTTCCTCCAGTGGAATGGGAACAATTTGTCCCAAGGTCATGAAGGCAGCTGAAGCAGATGCTATGGAAATCAAAGATGCAAAAGTCATCCATTGCATCCTAAACCATTGCGAATCATTTTGAGTGAGGCTGGTGACTTTGTACAACTCTCTTAAATAAATACAAATCATGGGCAAGTCAAAGCACCAAAAGTGAAGAGATCACAATGATAAACAACAAATTCTGAAAAGTTCCTATAGATTTTCCATCACAAAATCATGGATTACTCCACCAGACATGCTCTTACTTATGAAATTTTAAATGCAGACTCTTTCAGTCTCTCTCTCTCTCTGTTTTTTAAGACAGAGAAACAGAGACAGAAACACATACACACAGACAGAGAGAGTATATTTATATTTAGAATATAAACTCTTTGAAAGCAGATTGCATTTTTGCCATTGTTTTTACATTCCCAGAGGCTAGCCTAAGTTACACCCTTGATAAAAACTTTTTGAAAAATAATTAACAACCCATAGCAACAAAATAAGAAGTTATTTAAAAAGAAAAAAGAAAACTCAATCAAGCAATATGCATTTTCTTGTGCTTACTATTTATTTACTTCTATGCATGCTTTGTGTGAGAGATATAATCCCTCTCTTCAAAGAAAATTAAGCCTACTTTAAAAAAAATTGGTTCCAAGTTTTTTTCCTTCCTCTAGCCCTTCTTCTACACACTGAGAAGGGAGGAAATATGATCCCCAGTATATGTATGAAATCATGCAAAACATAGGTACTTATTAACTATGTTGCAAAAAAGTTTAAAAAACAAAAACAAAAACAAAAAAAAAAAAAAAAAGCTTTGCTCTGTACTCCAAAGTGGATAGCATTTTTCATTATGAATTTTTTTGGAATTATTGTGGATAATTGTTTTGAATAGCATAGCTAAGTCTTTTGAAGTCGATATTGTTATTAATACACACAATGTTGTCTTGGTTCTGCGTTATTTTTATTTTGCATCAGTTCATATGAATCTTCCCAATTTTTCTGAAATCTTCTCCTTTGTCATTTCTTTTTGTACACAAATTACAATCTACTTGAAGAGAGAAAAAAAATTGGAAAATAAATAATTAGAAAGCCATTTAAGAAGGGGCTGCTCATTCAAGAACTGAATTCCATTGTTCAGCATTCAGAAGGGGTTCTCATAATTAAAGAAGTACTAGAGGATGAAGAACCTGATGAATAGTGTCCTTTTTAAGCTTGAAAAGAGAGCTCATCATAGGAGATTGGACCACAGGGGATTAGAAAATACTGTCTATGCCTAATTGGCATGAAAATCATTCTAGACTGGTTTTGAGCATGAATGAGAAATTCAGATTATTTGGGGGGGGGGAATTATAATTTTTCCATTCAAATTGCCTTAGAAAGACAAAAGAAAAAAAGAATACTCTCTAGTGTGTGTGTGTGTGTGTGTGTGTGAGTGTGTGTGTGTGTGTGTGTGTGTGTGTCTGTGTTCATACACAAACATGCATCCATGTTTATGGGAAAGAATAGGTGAGAGTTTTCTTTCAGAATTATTTATGAATTCTTTCTTTTTTTTATATTCTTCACGAATTGCTCAGGAACAATTCATCTATGAAAACAATATACCCAAAATCCATGTATGTATAACCCCACCAAGGTTGGTATGTCCTTGAGTAATCTATTTTATTGCCTTCAGTAGCTGTCAGGTAGTAGCATTTGTGTGTTCTATAAGCACAAAAGTTCCGGACTGCAAGTGCACATAGTTGAGTATTATTTTACATACTAAGACCCCAAGACTTCAAAATGCATACAATTAAATTAATCAAGTAGTGTCAATTACAGTCTCAATCAAATTAAAGATTAAAGATAATTTATAAATCTCCAGTTTGTATTAATGAACAAATCTATTTACTACCTTCTTGCCTTGAAAAGAGACATCTGAATCATTCCTTTCTCTAGCCCTTGTTGTCATAAGACAGGGACCTCCCTGGATTGAAGAATTATTGCCAGTCATTATACGCCTCCCCAGGCCTCTCTCCACTCCCATCCCACCCCCATAATCCTGCCATGAGCTTTCCTAAAACACATTCATTTCCAACTCTGGAAGTGACTTATTCTCCCTCAAGCAGGGAGACAGTTCTGGCCTGGGGCACTCACAGAGGAAACAGGGACAATAAACTACTCTTCCTACAGATCTGCCCAGGCTCTGTGATCTTGAATAGCTAAACAGGGGCTCTGTAAGATTTCAGCTTTGCAGGATAAAGGGCATCCAACCACGTTTACAACTACTAAATGATGATATTTGGAATATGAACAAAAAAAAAATGTAATGAAACTATTTCCACTGGGAACTGGTGATTACATAGAACTAGAGGGTGGAAAAAAGACAGATAGAAACAGAAAAAAAGAGTCAAAGGTAGTGGAACTGAGACAGAGAGGCAAAGACAACTAGAGAGATATAAACATATAAAAAACTTGATTTAAAGGAATTTTTTCCCATTGGGGATTAATTGGTGGTTGTATTAAGGGCCAGACAGAAGCAGAGGATCAAAAAGCCTAAGAGAGTGAAAGAATATGTGTGTGTATGAGAGAAAGAGAGAGAGAGAGAGAGAGAGAGAGAGAGAGATAAGAGACACAGAGAGAAAGACCAGAAGAGAGAGACACACAGAGAGAAAGACAGACAGAAATAGAATCAGAGATAAAGACTGAAAGACACAGAGAGACAGGGACAGGGATAGAGATAGAGACTTAGATGCCACGACAAAAACAGAGAGAGACTGAGAGGCAGAGAGGATATAAATGTGGAGACCATTTTGTCTTTGTTTTGAGTCAGTCTATAGCAAAATATCTTTTTAACCTTTTTTTTCCCCCTCGCATGTATATTTAGGCATTATATTGCTTTCTCTAACACCTTGATTAGGTGCCCTCTTAGCTTTCCCTAAATAATTTTTGATCTTGTGACAGTGTTACTTTTCTCCCTTTTTTCTTTCAGTTTCTGCTATAGTAATTTCCCTAAAATGCCCATTAAATCATAAATGAGGAATAACAAAGGACTATGCTTTGAATAAGAACAAAGTCTTTCCACTCTTTAGTTCCAATTATAACTGAAGTCACCAGATGGATGGCATAGGTGAGAGCAAAGAAAGGCCTATTAGCCCAGGTTCTTGGGTTGTGATGTGAGTGCTAGTGGCTCTTTCATGGATGTTTTTCTTCGAGTGGTCATGAGTGGAGTGAAGAGGATGAACAGGTGTTTTTTGTTGTTGTTTTATTTTTATTTTCAGCTCCCTGTTGGCTCTGGATTGTTAAGGTTTTTCTGATTAGAAATAAGAGACCACCTATGGGAGTCTTGTGTGAACTAAAAGAAAGGCTGACTCCTGTTTTCCTTCTTTCATTCCCAAAAAAGACATTCCTTTTTACTTATCTTCATCATTATTATCATTAATAATGATAGGTTAGATGTATAGAGTGTATTTCTTAACTATTTGAAGCTCTTTCATTTGTATTCCCTCAATGATCCTCACAGCTATTATTATTGGAAGGACTTTTTTTTTGCCCTTTGGGGATGGTGAGCTGATGAAGGATGCATAAATAGAGTTTCTTAAATACATTTGAGATTGTATTATTTACAAAAATCTATTCTTCTCTTCCCACATAACCATTCCGGATGCTTATTTTCTTTTACAATCAGATTCTATTCATTTTTACACATCTCATTTCAGAAACAACTAACACAAAATTGCAACTGCACAGAATTCTTCTACTGGATTTTCAACATCCTCATTTTTCTTCCCATTTACCTTGGGTGATGGGGGTGGTGAGGAGAAGGGAGGAATGGGAAATTCTTCCTTTTCCATCTTTCTGGGCCATATTCCATAATTTGTGCTCTTGGGCAATTATTGCCCTACTATTGAGTCCTATTTCTAAAATTTGGATTTCTTTATTACCATAAGAACCATAGAAGAACAGCACATTTATTTATTTATTTATTGTAGCTTTTTATTTATGAAATATATGCATAGGTAATTTTTTAGCATTGACAATTGCAAAACCTTTTGTTCCAGTTTTTCCCCTCCTTCTCCCTACCCCCCCCTCAGATGGCAGGTTGACCAATACATGTTAAATATGTTAAAGTATATGTTAAATACAACATATGTATACATGCCCATAGTTATTTTGCTGTACAAAAAGAATCAGACTTTGAAACAGTGAAGGAAATCCAAACTGCAGGCAGTCAAAAATAGAGGGATTGGGAATTCTATGTAGTAGTTCATACTCATTTCCCAGAGAAGAGTAGCACATTTAATTTAATGCAGTTGCACAGTAGGGAAAAAAAAAAAAAAAAAAAAAAAAAAGGTCAGGGAGCCCTAAGGGTGCTACTTTTGTAGATGACAAGACTCAGGCATTCTTAGGGTATCCTGACAGACCAGATGACATTGCTTAGGGTTCTGGAAGTCCTGATAGTATGTCATGTGGTAAACTTGTAAATATTCCATTTGGTTAGAAGGATCATACTCAAATAATATGAGTATTGTAAGCATGCTATAATTTTCCAGGAGGGAATATGAGGGACTCCATGAGAATTAGGAAGTGGATCTAAAAATCTAAATAGAATTTATTTCTCCATCTAATAGGAAGGTAAGGAGGTCAATGTCTAGCCCAGGAAAGGGAGAAGAAGAAGGAAAAGTTGTCAAGAAGATTAGAGGAATAGAGTATCCAATCACACTTATTCTACCAAACTCTGGGGAAAGGAAAGGAGTAAGGAATCCTCCTCCAAAGTGATCTTTTTCCCTAGTTACTCAGAAGAGTTGTGAGAAAGTCATAGGAAAAGGAAAGGGGAAGGAAGGACCATTCACAATATAAAATTTCTTTTTCAGCTTTCTTACTAAACATCTTTTCCTCTTTCCTGGATAGACATTGATGCCGCTCCCCCACCTCCTGACTTAATCCCTAAAATCCCATAATTACTTTTCTACTTGGTCCTTCATGATCTACCCCTTTCCTATTGATAGGATAGGTCTTATTTATTCCTGACCACCATCACACACCCTTTAATCCACTTTTTTTTTTTTTTTTTTTTTTTTTTTTTGCAGTGGGAGAGCTTGGCTTTTTTTTTTTTTTTTTAATTTTTATTTTATTTTATAATTATAACATTTTTTGACAGTACATATGCATGGGTAATTTTTTACAACATTATCCCTTGCACTTACTTCTATTCAGATTTTTTCCCTTCCTCCCCCAACCCCCTCCCCCAGATGGCAAGCAGTCTTATATATGTTAAATATATTACAGTATATTCTAGATACAATATATGTGTGTAGAACCGAATTTTTTGTTGCACAGGAAGAATTGGATTCAGAAGGTAAAAATAACAGTTTACATTCATTTCGCATTGTTCCTTTTCTGGATGTAGCTGGTTCTGTCCATCATTAATCAATTGGAATTGGATTAGCTCTTCTCTATGTTGAAGAAATCCACTTCCATCAGCATACATCCTCGTACAGTATCATTGTTGAAGGGTATAATGATCTTCTGGTTCTGCTCGGTGGCGCAGTGGATAGAGCACCAGCCTTGAATTCAGGAGACCCGAGTTCAAATCTGATCTCAGACACTTAACACTTCCTAGCTGTGTGACCCTGGGCAAGTCACTTAACCCCAGCCTCAAAAAAAAAAAAAAAAAAAGAAATTATAATTAATAACTTCACCCAAGAAAATGACAATAATGAGACATCATACCAAAATGTGTGGGATACAGCCAAAGCAGTAATAAGGGGAAGTTTTATATCTCTACAGGCCTACTTGCATAAAATAGAGAAAGAGAGGGCCAACGAATTGGGCTTACAACTCAAATTGCTAGAAAAGGAACAAATTAAAAACCCCCAGACAAACACAAAACTTGAAATTCAAAAAATAAAAGGTGAGATTAATAAAATTGAAAGTAAAAAAACTATTGAATTAATTAATAAAACTAAGAGTTGGTTTTATGAAAAAACCAACAAAATAGACAAACCCTTAGTAAACCTGATTAAAAAAAGGAAAGAGAAAAAGCAAATTGATAGTCTTGAAAATGAAAAGGGTGAACTCACCACTAATGAAGAGGAAATTAGAACAATAGTTAGGAGCTACTTTGCTCAACTTTATGCTGATAAATTCGATAACTTAAATGAAATGGAAGAATACCTTCAAAAATATAGCTTGCCCAGATTAACAGAGGAAGAAGTAAGTAGTCTAAATAGTCCCATCTCAGAAAAAGAAATAGACCAAGCTATTAACCAACTTCCTAAGAAAAAGTCCCCAGGACCAGATGGATTTACAGGTGAATTCTACAAAACATTTAAAGAATAACTAACTCCAATGCTATGTAAACTATTTGAAAAAATAGGGATTGAAGGAGTCCTACCAAATTCCTTCTATGACACAGAAATGGTACTGATACCTAAACCGGTTAGATCGAAAACTGAGAAAGAAAACTATAGACCAATTTCCTTAATGAATATTGATGCTAAAATCTTAAATAAGATATTAGCAAATAGACTTCAGAAAATCATCCACAGGATAATACACTATGACCAAGTGGGATTTATACCAGGAATGCAGGGCTGGTTTAATATTAGGAAAACTATTAGTATAATTGACCATATTAATAATCAAATTAATAAAAACCATATGATCATCTCAATAGATGCAGAAAAGGCATTTGATAAAATCCAACATCCATTCCTACTAAAAACGCTTGAGAGTATAGGAATAAATGGACTATTCCTTAAAATAATAAGGAGCATATATTTAAAACCTTCAGTAAACATCATATGTAATGGTGATAAACTAGAACCTTTCCCTGTAAGATCAGGAGTGAAACAAGGTTGCCCACTATCACCATTACTATTCAATATAGTACTAGAAACTCTAGCCTTGGCAATAAGAGCCGAGAAAGAGATCCAAGGAATTAGAGTAGGGAATGAAGAAATCAAATTGTCACTTTTCGCAGATGACATGATGGTATACTTAGAGAACCCCAAAGACTCTGCTAAAAAGCTATTAGAAATAATTCAGAATTTTAGCAAAGTCGCAGGATACAAAATAAATCCACATAAATCCTCAGGATTTTTATACATTACCAACACAATCCAACAGCAAGAGATACAAAGAGAAATTCCATTCAAAATAACAGTCGATAGTATAAAATATTTGGGAATATATCTACCAAAGGAGAGTCAGGAATTATATGAGCAAAATTACAAAACACTTGCCACAAAAATAAAGTCAGATTTAAATAATTGGAAAGACATTCTGTGCTCTTGGATAGGCCGAGCGAATATAATTAAGATGACAATACTCCCCAAACTAATCTATTTATTTAGTGCTATACCAATCAGACTCCCAAGAAACTATTTTAATGACCTAGAAAAAATAACAACAAAATTCATATGGAAGAATAAAAGGTCGAGAATTGCAAGGGAACTAATGAAAAAAAAGTCAGAGGAAGGTGGTCTAAGTGTACCTGATTTAAAGCTATATTATAAAGCAACAGTCACCAAAACCATTTGGTATTGGCTAAGAAATAGACTAGTTGATCAGTGGCATAGGTTAGGTTCACAGGGCAAGATAGTGAATAAAAATAGCAATCTAATCTTTGACAAACCCAAAGATCCCAAATTTTGGGATAAGAATTCATTATTTGACAAAAACTGCTGGGAAAACTGGGAATTAGTATGGCAGAAACTAGGCATGGACCCACATTTAACATCACATACTAAGATTAGATCAAAATGGGTCCAAGATTTAGGCATAAAGAACGAAATCATAAATAAATTGGAGGAACATGGATGGTTTACCTCTCAGACTTGTGGAGGAGGAAGGAGTTTGTGTCCAAGGGAGAACTAGAGACCATTATTGATCACAAAATAGAACATTTTGATTACACCAAATTAAAAAGTTTCTGCACAAACAAAACTAATGCAAACAAGATTAGAAGGGAAGTAACAAATTGGGAAAACATTTTTACAGTTAAAGGTTCTGATAAAGGCCTCATCTCCAAAATATACAGAGAATTGACTTTAATTTATAAGAAATCAAGCCATTCTCCAATTGATAAATGGTCAAAGGATATGAACAGATAATTTTCAGATGATGAAATTAAAACTATTTCCACTCATATGAAAGAGTGTTCCAAATCACTATTGATCAGAGAAATGCAAATTAAGACAACTCTGAGATATCATTACACACCTGTCAGATTGGCTAAGATGACAGGAACAAATAACGATGAATGTTGGAGGGGCTGTGGGAAAACTGGGACACTGTTGCATTGTTGGTGGAGTTGTGAAAGAATCCAACCATTCTGGAGAGCAATCTGGAATTATGCCCAAAAAGTTATCAAAATGTGCATACCCTTTGACCCAGCCATACTACTACTGGGCTTATACCTCAAGGAACTACTAAAGAGCGGAAAGAGACATATATGTGCCAAAATGTTTGTGGCAGCCCTTTTCATAGTGGCTAGAAGCTGGAAGATGAATGGATGTCCATCAATTGGAGAATGGTTGGGTAAACTATGGTATATGAATGTTATGGAATATTATTGTTCTATAAGAAATGACCAACAGGAGAAATACAGAGAGGCTTGGAGAGACTTACATCAACTGATGCTGAGTGAAACGAGCAGAACCAGAAGATCATTATAACCTTTCATCCACTTTTCACCGTTAGCTGTGGAAACAATATCTTTCTAGTAAAAAGGAAGGCTTTAGTAGAATGATTTCAGAGGGGCCTGGAGAGACTTACAGGAACTGATGCTAAGTGAAATGATCAGAACCAGGAGATCATTACACATGACAAGAAGAAGACTATATGACGATCAATTCTGATGGATGTGACTCTCTTCAACAATGAGAAGACTCAAATCAGTTACACTTGTTCAGTGATGAAGAGAGCCATCTCCACCCAGAGAGAAAACTGTGAGAGCTGAGTATGAATCACAACATAGCATTCTCATGCTCTCTGTTATTTGCTTTCATTTTGTTTCTTTCTCAGTTTTTCTTCTTCTTTTTGATTTGAATTTTTTTTGTGCAACCAGATAACTGTATAAATATGTATACATATATTGGATTTAACATGTACTTTAATATATTTAATATGTATTGGACTACCTGACAATTAGGGGAGGGGGTGGGAAGGAAGGGAAAATTTGGAACAAAAAGTTTTTTAAGGTTTGATGTCAAAAAAATTACCCATGCATATTAAAAAGCTTTAATTAAAAGAAGAAGAAGGAGAAGGAGGAGGAGGAGGAAGAGGAGGAGGAAGAGGAAAGTTTTGAGGATTTGATCATTTCCCCTGCCTA
Source organism: Sminthopsis crassicaudata (assembly GCF_048593235.1). Classification (NCBI taxonomy): domain Eukaryota; kingdom Metazoa; phylum Chordata; class Mammalia; order Dasyuromorphia; family Dasyuridae; genus Sminthopsis; species Sminthopsis crassicaudata. Next base: position 240,282,333 of record NC_133618.1, on the reverse strand, counting down.
AGATTTAAGAGAGAACTAGGTTCCATCACTAATTCTCTAGCAATTCACTTTCTCTGTGTTTGTTTCTATTTTGTTTATCTGGGTTCCTTTGATAGTTTGTTGAAGTTTTATGTACTCTTTTAAAAAAAAAAAAAGTTCATAAAATGCATAAGAAAAACATAGGATTACAAAGAAAATGTATTATACTGGCTTATATTCATAAGAATTTTTAAAAATCTTGGACCTCAGGTTAATAACCCCTTTTTTAGATGGTATTTGGAGTCCTTTCCGATTTCAATAATGTACAATCCTTTTTCTTTCTTTTTCTGCATATCTTCTCTGTTTATAATGTTGCCAATTTATGATTTTCTCTAATCCTAACCAAACTGACATACTTACATATACCTTTATGTTTTGCTACTCCATTTATGTATGTCAGACTTTTTTTTTTTTAGGAACTAATCTTGTCATATAGTTTCCTTCAAATTTCCCCATTAGTCTAACCTAGTTCATGTATTTTTGTTTTTTCTCTTCCCTCTCATTTTCTTCTTGTCATTGTCAAAGCCTGTTCTCCTCATACATTTTCTGTCCAATTAGCAACCATCCTGGTAATGGGTGCTTATTCCTTCAGGAATAAATGTCCTTAATTTTTCAATGAATTGACTGCCTCAGAAGAAAGTGGATTCTTCCCTCCTGGAAGTCTTTAAATGGAAGCTATCATCACAGTTGTTTTTGACACTTGCTTAGGTGTGGGTAGAACTAAATAATCTTGAATTCCTTATCAATTCTGTGATTCTCTATGTAATGTATGTTGTTACAATAATGAGTTAATTTTCAGCCTTGGGAGCAAAGTAATAATCCTTAAAGTCCACTGTTTGCCTCATTTTTTTTTTTTTTTATTTTAGGAGGTTTTTATTTTAGGCAAAATTTTATGAGTTCAGTCACAATTATCTCTGAGTCTATCTATTATGAAAAATTCCTAACATATAGATAAAGATTGGGGCCTTTACATTTATATCCATGTCTAAGTAACTCATGACCTCTTGGTAGCTGAAATTAAATTCACTAGGAATATTTGAATAATAAAACAATATTATATTACTATGTCTCTAGATAGACAAGAGCTGAGAGAAGTAGGGGAAAAATCCCCTTTTGATGATGTTTTCCTCTGTCAGGATCTTTTATTCCAAGATACATATCGATGCCAGTGACTCTCCTAGAAATCTCTTTTTTCTTCCTCAGTTTATTCTGCTCCTTAGGGGAGTCCTATAATGCCATACTTGCTCAATCTTTATATGAATGCATTTCTAAATGGGTGGGTAATTCATAAACAATTCCTGGGTATATCTGTTTTCTTGGTCAGTAGGATTCTTATGTGATATCTGTAAAATTTGAAGGACTTCTCTTGATTTAGTTCAAGTCTTACAAGTGAAAATGTATTAGGCATTTTAATCACATAATTGAAATAAGGTGAGGTTGAGTAAATCAATCATCCTTTTATTATATGTGATTTTCTGATTTTCGAGTCTTAATTCAGTAGTCAAACAGGAATTAAAGAGATTGTGTCTATTCTATAAGTTCATAGTATTTTTTAAAATTACCTACTGTATTTCAATTATACTAGCTCCATTGGTTATGCTATTCAATAATGTTACTTCTCTTAGGTCACAGACTGTCCACTAGAGAGGATTGCTACACTAGGAGGTAGCCACAGGGCAGCCTTTTAGAATAATTTAGTACCACAGATATTTTAAAGTATATACATGAGGACAAGAAAATAAGGAAAAAGAAGAAAAAGAAATTAGGGAGAATGAAAATATAGAATTAAAAAATACATTTCATGGGCAATGGCAAAAAAGTTACATTCAACAAATAATTTATTTGCCACTTACACAGTCCCATTATGTATGCCTATTCCTGGCAGAGATCATTTGTAAGGTAAGAGTAATAAAGTTAGAAGGGACTTCTTTTAACTTCCTCAGTTTACCAAGAGATAAATAAAATCCCGGTTTGCTTTAGTGACTTGATAAGAGTTTGGAATGTTATTCAGATCTTTTGATGACAAATTTAGTGGTTCTTTCTCCAATATACATGCTCATAATTTTCTCCCATCTTCCAATCCTTTGTAACATTTAGGTTTCATCTGAAAATTGTTCTTTTCATTTTTTGCTATTATTATTGTTGAATTTTTCATTCCTCCAGTGAAAGGCAGATAGATAGAACCAACAGCTGGTTTTATAACAAAATTCTTCCCAAGAACTTCAAGGTCTTTTATGAATTGGTTCACAAATAAATGTCTAATGGTATTCTCTCCAAAATTGGTGGAAATTTTTAAGGAGAAAATATCCCAACCCAAATTATTATCTTCTAAGAATCTTTGTATTTTTTATTCCAACATTATGATAGCTAGCAGTTGGAGATGAGTCAAACATAAGCTTTATGAGTAGTAAAAGTTTATTAGATTTTCATTTTCCAACATTACTAAAACTGAATAGCTCATATTAATTGTTAAGCAGAATAAAATCTTGGTTCTCAACCACAGACAGACCTTTCAACCAAATATTCTACCAGTTGCATGGCAGAGAAGAAGAAAACACTCCAAACACAAAGTTTTGGAAAAACCCTTTAGTGTCTCTACCAAAATTATACACTTGAAAATTTCTAGCACTTTATAATTTCCCCCCTATTAGGACCCTAGACTTGTGTTTAGTAAGACTTTATCAATTCTAATCTAACCAATGTTTCTAGCCTCATGTTATTATTTCATGGATATCCAACAGCAGCAATCCAATAAACATTTTCATTATGAAAAGAAATCATCAATCAATTGTTCTATGGCTTCACTCACTATCTTTGTGACTTTCCTGACCATAATTCCTTTAAATCTAAATACATCCTTAGTACTGACATATATTCAATATCTAATAAATGTTTTTCCATTCTTCATTTTTATATAACACTATAACACTTACAAATAACTTAATATAAATTATGTAAATATAATCTCAGTTTCCTCATATTTAAATTGGGACAGTAATATTTATTGTATCCATCTCATAGAGCTATCTTGAAGATTAAAAGATGCAATGTGTAGAAAGTCCATGTTAACTCAGATTACTTTTTACATGTTTGTTATCATTTAATGATTATTGTAGTTGTTACTTAATTTGATTTTCCCAACAACGTGGATTTATAGGGATTACAAGAAACAGATATACAAAGGACATAGAAAAGTTGAAATACTTGGTTATAGTCATGTAAAACTACTAAGAAACAATCAGATTTGAACACAATTCTTTCTGTCTTCAAGTCCTATGCTTTTTCCATTGCAACATCCCATCTTAGATTAGATAGATGTAGACACAGGTTAAAAATGATACAAAGAAGATAATGACTGAAATGTGGTTTTTTTTATATAACAGCTAATTGATAATGAATTTCATGAAACAGTATTAATTATTTGCTTGTATGGCAAGTCTTTTGGACTACTCAGAAATATGTTGTGAGCTAGTTCAAACTGGCTCATGAGAACCAAATGAATGGCAATGCAAAATTTACAAATCCTAAAAATCAGGTTTGATTTATTTTTACTCAATTTTTTACATTTAAGAAAGTGATGGACAACCACCATTAGGTCTGCATCCCAAAGAAACTGTTTTTAAAAAGTTGGAAAGGATATATATCTACAAAAATATTTATAGCAACTTTTTGTTGTTGTTGTTGTTGTGGTAAAGGACTGAGAATCAAAAGAATGTCCTTCATTTGAAGAATGGCTAAATTAATTGTAGTATACGATTGTAAAAGAATACTATCATGCTATAAGAAATCATGACCAAGATCGTTTCAGAAAAATCCAGACTTAGATGAATTGATGCAAAATAATAATAAGAACAGAGCAAGAACATTTTTCTATTAATAGCAATATTATATGATGATCAATGTGACTGACAGATATTCTCAATAATATAATATTCCAAGAAAATCTGAAGGATTTTTGATAAAAAATGTTATCCATCTCTAAAGAAAGAACCAATGGAGTCTAAATGCAGATAGAAGCACATTTTTCATTATTTAGAGTTCATTTTTTAAAATTGTTTATTTATGTATTTCTTTTTAAGTTTTTTTTTTCCTGGGGAAAATTTGGGATCCAGAAAGGTTATAAACACTATTGATTGAGGGCAGAGAAAATAGTTGCTGAATAATGAAGTTTTAATTAGGTCCATTGCAAAATGTCAGTAACTAAGCTCAAATGAAACACATACTAGATTACAGGAACCATTTCCCCATTCCTCCCCCCACCCCAAGCAACCTATTTGATACTTAAAATAATTTATTGATTTAATATTTTCCCCAGTTATTTTAAAAAGTTTTTTTTACATTTGTATTAAAAACTTTTGAGTTGCAGATTCTCTCCCTTATCCCCACTCCCAATCCCCATTAAAAAAAAAAAAGTGAAGTTATGCAAAACATCTTTACAAAACTCATGTTGTGGAAAAAAAAATAGATCTTTGAATATAATTTTTAAAAATCTTCAAGAAAAATAAAGTTAGGGACAAAGAAACAAAGAGGTAGAGAGGAAGATGAGGTAGAGAGAGTATGCTCCAATCTGTATTTAGACATAATCAATTTCTTCTTTGGGTGGATAGAATTCAGAGTAGTCATGTATCATTGTACTGCTGAGAACAGCAAAGTCATTTACATCTGATCATTCCAGAACATTGCTATTACTTTATATATGATACATTTCATTTTGCTTGAGTTCATGGAAGACTTGCTATTTTTTTTTTCCTGAGAACATCTTGGTCATCATTTCTCACAGAATAACATTACTTGACAATCAGATGCCAGAATTTATTCAACCATTACTTGTTTGATGACATTCCCTCAATTTCCATTTTTTTTGCCTTGAGAAGAGAGCTGCTACAAATGTTTTTGTACATATAGGTCTTTTTTTCTTTTCTTTCTTTCTTTCTTTTTTTTAATCCCTTTTAGTGATTAGTAGTGATATTGTTAGGTCAAAGGATATGTGTAAATTTATAGCCTTTTGAGACACAGATTATATATCTTTTGAATATTTAGAGGTTGGGGCATGGCTCTCATTTTTTATAAATTTGATTCAGTTCTTTGTTTGAGAAATGGAGCCTTATCGGAGAAACTTGCTTCAAAACTATTTTTACAATTATCATTCCTAATTGTATTTCTCTCCATTTATTTTATTCTCTCTCCTTTCACTCTATCTTAAAAAGTATTTTTGATATTGACTACTCCCTCCCCCAATATGCCCTCTCTTTGTCATCCTCTGGCCTTAGTATATCTCTTTTCCCTTCTTTTTTTCCTGCAGGGTAAGATTGACTTCTATACCAATATTGAATGTGTATATTATTTCATCTTTGTGTCAATTCTGATGAGATAAGGCTAACTCACTCACTCTCTTTTCTTCCTTTTCCCCTTCACTGAAAACCTTTTTCTTGCTAAGGGAATTGGGGTTAAGTAACTTGTCCAGGGTCACACAGGTAGGAAGTGTTAAGGAAGTGTTAACTGTCTGAGGCCAGACTTGAACTTGGGTCCTCCTGACATCAGAGCTGGTACTCTATCTACTGTAACACCTAGCTGCCTCTTCTTGCCTCTTTTTTAATGGCAAATAATTTGCACCTTTCAACTTCTCACTGTCCCTTTTTCCAGTATATTCCTCTCTCACCCTTTAATTTCATCATTTTAAAAAAGGTATTCAAGCTACATCTGTGCCCTATTTCTATATATAGTCATCCAAACTGCCATAATAATTAGAAAGTTCTAATTATAAGTGTCATCCCCCATGTAAAAATGTAAACAGATAAACCTTACTAAGTCTTTTATGATATCACTTCCCTGATTGCCCCTTATGCTTCTACAGAGTTCTGTATTTGGAAATCAAATTTTCCATTCAACTTTGGCCTTTACATTATGAATGCTTGAAAATCCTCTATTTCATTGAATATCCACCTTTTCCTCTGAAGGAATATTCTCAGTTTTGCTAAGTAGGTGATTCTTGGTTGTAATCCTAGCTCCATAGCTCTCCAGAATATTATATTTAAGTCCCTTTTGGCCCTTTTTAATGTAGAAGTTGCTAAATCTTGTGTTATTCTGACTATGGCTTTACTATACTTGAATTGTTTCTTTCTAGATGCTTGTTACTTTATTGTATCTTGAATTTTCATAACATCATTAGCTTCCATTTTCTCAATTCTAATATTTAAGGAATTATTTTACTTTTGTATGTCCTTTCTCAATTGGCTAATTTTGCTTTCTAAGGCATTTTTCTCCTAATTAGCTTTTTTGTATTTCTTTTTGTACCACTATCAATTATTTTCTTAATTTTTGCTCTAACTCTTTTTTGATTTTCAAAATCCTTTTTGAGCTCTTCTTTGAGCCTTATTATTCTTGGAGGCTCTGGATATAGGAGCTTTGACTTTGTTATCTTCTTCTGAGTGTGTGTTTTGATCTTTCTTGTTACCATCATCATTTTCAAATGATTAGAAACATTTTTTGTTGTCTGTTCATTTTCCTAGCCTATTATTCAGTTTTTAACTCTTTGTTAAAATAAGGCTCTTTTTCCGGAGGATGCACTGTTCCAAACTTCAGGGATTTTGTGCAATTGTTTTTAGAGATCTTCCTAGGAATGACCACAAGCACTCTTTTCTGCCTTGGAATTGTTAGGAGTGCCCTCTTCCCTCCATAACTGTAAGATCTAATATGCTAAAGTAACAGAGTTCTGCTTTGCTGATGGAGGGGTTCAGGATAGGGCCAGAGCTGTGCTGGTTGCTGTTCTGGGTTTGTGTGCTGGGCTCCCATTCTGTTGCCATAGATCTTTACCGCTGACCTTCCAAATTGTTTTTGGTGTCTCTGGGCTGAGAAGTATAGAAACTGCCCATACTGGCTATGTCAGAGTTTCCTAAGCCTGTTCCTGCTTTGCTGGCATGGGGCCATTTGGAGTCTGGGCTGGGGATAGACTGTGCTGGTGTGGCCGGTACCAGGACTGCATGGTGGATGCCAACCCTGCTTCCACAGACCTAGTCTGCTGACCTTCCAAGTCCTCTTTGGTATCTCTGGGCTGAGAGGTATGGAAGACACCAATGCTGCCTCTGATTCAGAGGTCACTAAGTCAGTTCTTGCTTTGCTTGTGTGGAGTCAGGCTGGGGCTGGGGATGCATTGCAGTGGCCTGCACTAGGACTGCAGGCTGGACTCCCACTCTGATGTTACAGACCTTTTTTGCTGACCTTCTAAACTGCTGAAAAATATTTTATTTCATCCTTTTGGGTGTTGTGATATTCTAAAAAGTGTTTAGAAATCTGGAGCAGGCTGGGGAAGAGGCTGGATAAGTTCCTATTTTTGCTCTATCTTGGCTCGATTTCCGGAACTCAAAATAAAAAAAACAAAAAACAAAAAACAAAACAACAACAACAAAAAAAAAAAACAAAAGGAAAAGGAACGTTAAAAATTCTTTTTACATGCAAATGATGCATGTAAAAAAAAAAAGTGATGAAAAAAGTGTTATTAATGCAGATGTAGTTTAAAAGTATATTGTGGAAAATCAGTTGTTAGACATGTACCAGTCTCTGTCCCTGAGACTATGAGACCAAAAAACAAAACAAAACAAAAAGCCTCAATCAAAAACAAAACAAAACAAAAAATCCTTAATCATTAGAGGAATTCTATAAGTCATATAATAGAGAAAATATTGCTATAGAGTACTTCTTTTAGCAGGATTTAGTACTATAAAAATTAAAACAATAACATAATAGAAGTTTAAGCCAGGAGGATCTTTAGGACTTCTAAATCTAACCACTTTACTTTACAAATGAGAAAATTGAATTCCATTGATGAGAAGTGACTTTCTAATCACATAATTAGGAAGTCTTTGAGCCAGAATCTAAAAGCCAGGTTGTCTGTTTCTAAATTCCTTACTCTCTTCACTAGATCATTCTATGTTTTACTTAGGTATATATATTTTAGATATACTCACTTTCTAATTCAAGTTGGACCTGTACAGCTATTCTTCCTGCTAGCCCCTTTTCCTAGGCTAGTAGGGTATCACAGGTTTCTAATTCACTAGACTAGGCTTGCCTGTAAAGTTCTGTTTAGAAAAGGCTGCTCAATTGTAGACTTGGATGAAATCAAACAAGTCAGCCTAACTGGTTTCACTGATTTTGCTTTGCTGAATTAACTACTTGATTAAACAAATTGGCTGAAATAAACCAGTGATTTGGCATCAAATAGACACAGTCTCTACCAGGCTCCTAAATATTATATTTCCCTTAGTTCATTGAACAAAAATCTGGAAGAGACCCTACCTATCATTTTTTCATTCCCCTCATTTTAGGAACCAGAAAATAGGAAATGGAGGCCCAAAGAATTAAATGACTTTCTCAATCATACAATAAATTTGAACCTATGTCATTTGACTCAAAATTCATCATATTTTGGTACCATATTACTCTGCTTCTAACTTTTAATGGGGACTCCTTCTAAGAAGCTTTGAGAAAAGAAGAAAGGAAGGAAGGAAGGAAGGAAGGAAGGAAGGAAGGAAGGAAGGAAGGAAGGAAGGAAGGAAGGAAGGAAGGAAGGAAGGAAGGAAGGAAGGAAGGAAGGAAGGAAGGAAGGAAGGAAGGAAGGAAGGAAGGAAAGAAAGAAGAAAAGTTTTGACAAACCATTTCCAACTGTCAAATTTTGCATTTTTGTTTTTTGGGTTTTTCTTTTTTTTGATCTTTCATTTTTGTAGAACTATGGGATAGGTATCATTTTTTCAAAATAATTTAAAGCAGTTGGATAATAAATATTTATTAAATACTTACTCTTTTCAGGCTGTATCTGCTAAGTGATAAAATGGGATAATTTAGTTGGAATATAGAGTGACAAATGTTAACAATTTGAAAAAAATAAAACAACAAAACATAAAACAGGTTGAAGCTAGACTGTAAATAGCTTTAAATGTCAAATGAAAGTTTGTATTTTTTTCTTAGAGGCAATGGAAAGAATATAAAAATTTCTTGTGCAGAAGAGTGAAATGGTCATAGTGCTTTAGCAATGCCAGTTTAGTACCTGTAAAAATTATGGAATTCAATGAAAACATGTGTATGTACATAATACAATTGCTTTTCCTAGAAACGTTCATAGTAAAATTTTAAAACAAAGCAGAAATATTTTTTATTACATATTATACATTTAGATTTAGAGCGAAAAGGTGACTAAGCTGTCATCTAACCTAAAATCTCTGTCTTTCTGTTCTTCCGTCTTTTGTCATTTTTTTTTTTTATGAGGAAACTAAGTCCTAGAATGATAAAGTGATTCATATAGGTCATAGGTTTTAAGATTTGAAATTTCAGCACAGATCCTCCGACTCCAAATTTAGCTTTTCCTGTACCTCTCCTTCCAGCCCTTTTCCCATTCCAAAGTTATGAAAATATTCCACCACCCCAAATTTTTTCAATTATGTGCAGCTTGCAATTAACTGATTGGATACACTTAGGCTGTTTAAAATAATTGGAATTATAGCTATTTGTTATTGTACTTGCTACATTTAAAATGTCTCCTCAATTTGATTGCTATTAGTATAGAATTAACCAATAACAGATGGGGGTGGCTGTGGGGAAATCATAGCAAGCATTGCCTTTTTGATCAACTATCAATCTGATTCGCCAGAGCTAAAGCTCCTCTGGAGTCCACAATTGCTGAGAAGTTGAGGGAGCAGATGGAAGAAAGGCTTCAAGTGATAAAAGACAGTTATGGAGTTCAGAGTCTGCTGCAGGCAGGTCATAGTAGAGCTGGGAGGCAGGGTGCAGGGGGTAATAAATAGAGAAAAGTCCCAGAGAACAACCCATCCAGACAGTTTGGTTTAATTGTCCTCTTTTGCTCTTTTATTTCAGACACTGCCACTTCCATCTGTTCCTTGGGGGCCTTTTTTTCTAAGACATTTATAAATTTAAAAATACTTATTTTCTTCTTGCACATATTTCTCACTACCAGATTGTTTATAGCTTGTGGGTTGCTTCTACCGTCATACTCCAATTTAAAAGAAAAAAAAAAAAGAAAAACACCAACAAACCCTGATATATTTTAAAACTGAACTCCCCAAACAGATCTATTAGAAAGTGATAGATTCAAAGGTCATAAAGATATTTTCAATTTACAGAAAAAATCACTACACCTTCCTTTAAAGAAGGAATTGATCTGTCATTCAAAATAGTCTACTTTTTGATGTAATTTCATTGTAATACAACTGCAAATACTTTAAAAGGATGTATTTTGAATATTTTTAATATCTTTCATTTTTATATCACCATTTTCTCTTACAATGACATTAGGTTATAATATATCATAGAAAATACAGAATATATGATATTCTAATAATAACCTTCTTTCTCCTCTCAGAGAATAACCCCTTATAATAAAAATTTTAAAATAAGAAAGATGATATTTAATAAAGCTGATTAAAATATTGAAAAAGTATGACTGTATTCTATAGTCATTCTCCTTCCTACCCTATCCCTACTCCCTGCTATTAAAAAAAAAAAGGGAGAGGTGTTTTTTCATGCCTTTTCTTTGTTATAATGTTTAGACATTACAAGTTCCACAGCATTCAATTTCAATTGTTTGATAATTGTTCTGTGTTTTTGTCTTATATTTGCCATTGTGTATATTTTTTTCTTGTTCTGTCTAGTTCCCTTCATATCATTTCATATGTTTTACCATGCTATAGCAGGTTATTCTATATTTATCATATCTATCAGTTCTTACAGAGCAGTAATATTCCATTATATTAATATTCAATGGATGAATTTCTACTTTGTTTCTAATTTTGTACAAAAATGTTGTTAGAGATACTTTGGTACATAGGAAAGGGGAGGAAAGACTTTATGTTGTTATTGAACTAAAAATATTTATTGAAAACTTACTAGGTTTTTACTACTGTGGTAAGTCATAAAGAAGAGGTATGAGACATAATTTTTCCTTCAAAAATTTTGCAGGACATAAGTAATCTACAAAAAAAGCATTCATTAAGAAAATAAATTTTAGGAGAATGGTTAATATATTATTCATTATACAATCCATTTCTTGGAAGTAGTTGCTGAAATGTTTTGTTTTTTCTATCTTCTCTTATTTGCCTTTTAGATCCCTTTTCTTTGATTAAAATAAATTCAATTAAAAACTGTTAAATTTATACTTAATCTGCAGACACTATATTAGGAACTGGTAATACTTAAAGAATGAAATAGGCTTTCTCACCAAGAGCTTTCATCCAGCTAAAATGATCTTACATATTCACAGTAAAACAATACAAATTAAATATTGAAGAAAGAACAAATTAATAACTGAGAAAGTTAGGGAAGGTTTACTAGAGAAGTATACAACTAAATTGAAACTTGAAGGATGTAACATTTAAAAGGTTCAAAATAACTTAATCAATTTATTAATTATGTCAGCATTTAAAAAATAATAATCATTTGAACATCTCTCTCTTAGACCAAAGATAATTCTGGCAGGTACACTCATAGCTTATATGTCCTTTTGGAAGAGGAGTATAAAAAGGATAGCAATCAATTCTGATTGGCATACAGTTAAGGAGAGAATGAATATTACAATGAGGGTTTTCATTAAACAATTTTATTTGCCTTGGTCAATCTATTAAAGAAATTATGCCTGACCCAAGCCTGAGCAGAAAGTTATCTTATCTGGGTGAAGTCTGAATGAGAACGTTAGTCCAAACATTTCTTTTTCAGAAAGTCCTCTAAATTTTTAAATCAAGACTTTAATAAAAAGGGAAGGTGGGCAGGACTCTGGATCTCCCTAAATCTTAAATTATTAAGTCATTTCTCTCAGGAAGATAAGGATTAAGAGAGGTGAAGATATAAAAAAATAAAAGAAAAAAAAGAAAAAAGTGTTTATTCCAAAAGTGGAGTATGGTTTCTCTTAATGTACAGATACTGAAAATAGAATAGCAAACTCAGGCAATAATGTGTAGTCCTGAGTGGTTTCAATGTAGAACATATGGAGAGTCATATGAAATAATGCTTAGCAGATAAGTTAAAATCAGTTTGTAAACTTGACTTCTATCTTTAAACTTGAATCAAAGGGAGACTAGCTATTATTATCTTGGTAAAAGGAGCATGAAGAAGTGGAGGAGTGGGTTGGTGGGAGAAAGGATAGATTGAATCTGAAATTCCAGTATGAGTTTGAGTTGGAGATGTCCATCCAGATGTTAGCAATTTAGTACTGGAATTCAGTGAAGAGATTAAGGATAGATAAATACAGTGTAATGAAAATTGCACCCTGAGAAATTTATAATGAGAGAAACAGAGAGAAAGAGACAGAGGCAGACAAAGAATTCGTTATCAAAAAGAGATGAGTCAAGAAATGATTAAAAAGCTGTAGTTAGGTAGGAAGAAATCCATGATCATTCAATAGAGTTCTCCCTAGGAACCTATGCAAAAGTAGCAAGTGGAGGAACAATTTATATTGCCTAGATTATATAAATTGCTTCTAGATAAACAGCCCATTGATTAGTAGAGTAATATAAACATCTTGAAGATGAATTGCCCAGGGGCACTTATCTGGGCTCAAAACTAAATAAGAAGATTGCCTTTGGGAAACTGCTTTTCATGATCCCAAATGCTTCTTGTTAACAAAAAAAAAAAAAAAAAAAAAAAAAAAAAAAAAAAAAAAAGACAAAAAAACTTATTTTCAAAATCAATTCAATACTTCCCCAATAATACTACATGGGTGCAAATAATGAAACACATTGTTTAATTTTTGGGAGATAACAAAATATAGGTAATCATAATGGCAATGGTGGGGAATGGTTGATATGTAAATAGGCTAAAATATATTACTAATATTACTAACTGGGATTTGCCCATGAAAAATGATATAAAATCACAACATTATAGGCATGTAAGACCTAAATAGTAATTGTATTGATCATGAAATGAGAGTAAAGGATAATGGATAGTGAATCTAAGTGCTATATTATTTTCAGTGAATTTTTTTAAAGTAAGGCTCTATGAAAGATCTATGTAAAGATGTATATATTTTATTAGACATGTATTACCTACAAAATCTACAATGATTTTGTAAAACCTGAAAAACACTTAGGTAGAAATTTTCCTCCAACTTGTTGTTTTTGTGGAAAGAATGCTTGCATTGATCCAAAATATATCAAAGTGGTTGACCCAATTTTAGAAAGGAAGGAAGATCCCTAAGACTTTGTGGAAAGAGGAAGACTATCTTATGCAATAAATGACCCTGTATTTTACTCAATGGGAATTTTATTTTATTTATTTATTTTTTGCTGAGGCAATTGGGGTTAAGTGACTTGCCCAGGATCTCATACAGATAATGGTAAATGTCTGAAGTCAGAGTTGAACTCGGGTCCTCCTGATTTCAGGGGTGATGCTCTATCCACTGCACCACCTAGCTGCCCCTCAATAGGGATTTTAAAACTATTTGCACACTATGGCAAATATTCTAATTGGTTAGGAAATTATATGGAAGAGTAAGTATGACTGTTTAAAGACCTGTAATTCTAAAATGGAAGAGATATTTGAAATCACTTTCTTCAATCAATAATATTACAAATGCATTATATGTTTTTAATAGAGTAAATTTCTTGAAATACTTTGTAAATTTACTCTTTGAACAACACATATTACCAGAAGACAGAAAATTGTTCTATTTTAGTATGTATTAATTGAATTGAATTGATGAACTGAATTATTGGGGAAAATCTGGAATTAAAGTAGTAACAATGGAAGAAAAATATATGTTTGAGTTGTGAAGATTTCTTCTGTTTTAGGGACATATGACTCCACAGAATCACAGAATTCAAGTTGGAAGAAACTTCAGTGGTCATCCAATCCAACTCATTAAAAAAAAAAAAAAAAAAAAAAACAGGAACCTCACACTTCTGAGACTTGGAAGAAGTATCAAAGTTAGATACCTGGAAAGTGCTAGCAAAAGCAGTCATACAGTATACCTATGTTTGGCTCCAAGCTTTGCTTATTCATGCCTCAGGATATCCAACACTCTAAAGAATTAACTGTACTGCCAGACTGACTTGACCCAAAAATAACCTCTGTTCTGAATAACCAGTAAGGTGGCTAATGTCATCTCATGTCACAGATTATGTTTTCACATCCAGAGTCCTACCTTCTCCCTCAGCTCGCTCCAGTGTCTCAGATTTTCCCATCTTTTGAAAATTGAGTCAAACAATACTTGTAAATTTTGAATGGCTCCCCTGATTTGATGGACATTTCTGCATTGTTTTAGCTTTTCTTGTGTTTGACTAATCTGGTGTGATTTGACCAGACTAGCTAGCCAGATTGGAGCCAGATTCCATTAGAATTAAAAGGACACAACTGCATGTGCTCTGTTTTTAGTATATAGACTTTGAAAGTTCCTAGTTTTGTCAGTCAATGTCATATGTATTTCATAGCTTTCTAGCTGCTTGTTATCAAGGGCAAGCATGTGGATGCTTGCATTTCTGTTCATATCAAATGTATTGTTTTAACTCAGCATTTCAAATAATCTGTGCCCACTAATAGCTGATATTTTCAATAGTTTCTTTGAAATGAGAAGCAGTACTGCAGTTCAAAAGAGAGAATTCTCAGAGGAAAATTTCAGAAGTAAAATATTTACTATGCTGATGTCACCAATGAAAACAGGTCTAAATAAGATATATCTGGTGATGATATTTGGAGACATAAAGGAAGTGGTAGAAGGTAAGGTGTGAGTAAGATTTCTAACACTCTGAGATCACAGTGAGTTCAGTGAAGATGGTTAAAGATTTAAAGGCACAGAAACATAAATAATAGTAATGATGATGAGCCACCTCAATAATAACAAGATCTGTGATTTCATTATTTTGTATACTCATTTACCAGAGCACATTGTGGTCTAATTTATACCTATGGTTTTTCCAGTTTATTCTATCCAAAAACCAACTTTTTTTTTTTCTTTTTTTTTTTTTTTTTTGCATTCAACTTGTAGTTATGAATCTCTCTAAAGTATGGTAACCTGGTCCTTAGATAATAGCCCTTTCAACTGGTCTTCTCATCTCAGTACTATCAGAGCTTGTACTACCCTGATATAGTCTTCAAGAAAGCAGTTATCTTTATGTCATGGAAGGAGGACTTTATAGAAAATAAATGTATATAATTACTCACCATAATATAAATATGTAATATATCATAGAACCTTACATAATCATGATATACCTCCTGAAGATAGTCCAACCCACTAGAACATATATGAATGAGATATAAATATGCCAAGACAGCTCACATCTTCACAAGGCTTCTGTTGTTTTCTAGTGAGGTCATTATGCTATTTCCACCAGACCTGTTACCTATTGAATTGACAGTCATTACTGGACATATCCACTATGCTGGTCTCCTAATCATCAAAAGATAATGACTACATTCTATCCCTCCAACTTAATAGTCATTTGGAATCTTTGACCATATAGTCCTTGGGAAAAGCAAGTGTCATTAAACTTTTTTAGCCTAAAGCCTATAAGCTTTCTTTAACTGTAGAAAAAATTTTAAAAGAGACTACTTTTTGCCTAGATTCCATCAGAAACTTTTCTTTCAAATTAATTTTTATATTTTGTTCCCTCAGAATCTTGGCTTTGATACTTTGTTTTGCTAGCAAAACAGCCTTTAGGTGTCAAGCTTTTAAATAAAAAAAGCAAGGTCATCATAACTAGTTAATCCAGTCAAGCTTAGTATTTTCCTTGGTCAAGGTGTTTGAATCCTGCTACAGACTTTACTCTAATTTACAATGAACATTTGGAATATATACTAAGTTTCAGTCTCTGAAGACTAAATTATAAGCAATGTAGTTATTTTAATTTTTTGCCTCCTAACAAAAAAGACTAGAGTTTGAGGTTCTCCAGTTTTTAGGCTCTAAATCTCTTTTATTCTTCCTTTTAGATGAATAGCTTAAAAAAAAAAAAAAAAAAAAAAAAAAAAAAAAAAAAAAAAAAAAAAAAGGTTGAGTGTTAAGCTAATTTGGAAAAAAGTTATTATCTCTTTTACCAGATTAACTGTACTGTTTTTATTGTTGTTAGGCAATCTCTGAACAGCTAGGTCACCATAATAAATAAAATGTCATGCCCCAAGTCAGGAAAACTTATGTTCAAACCTAGTATCAAACACTTTCTATGTTGCCTTGGATAAGTCACTTAATTCCTTTCTAACTCTGTGAAATGGTAATAATAATATAATTTACTTCCCAGAGTTGTTGTGAAGATCAAATGATATAAGTGTTATAAAAATATTAATTATTCTTTGGTTTTGTTTTGATTTCATATGCATATGAAGCTAACCCAAAGCCTCAGAGGGCCTTTCAGGGCACTTCTTTCCAAAAGCAATCATATTTATATAGCATGATGAGTTTTTCAAACCGAAATTTATGAAGCACATAATATCCAGTTTATTATATTTTATATTCAATTTGAGCTTTACAATATTTCTATAAAATAACAGCCATTACTAGCCTCATTTTATGGTTAAGGAAACTAAGGCCCATAGATGTTGTAACTTTCCAGGATTATACAACTAGGATATTCCTGAGTGAATATTTGAATCCATATGAATCCATATTTTTTCTGACCCTAAATACAATATTTTATCCACCAGCTCTTAAGATCATAACTTGTATTTCTAAAGCACTATATATTCTCACTAAGCATTCTCTCATCTTTTTTTTTTTTTTTCAATTTAATTTAAACTAGCATTCCTATTGAACGTTCACTTTGAAAAGACACTGTGCTAGTTACAAGAGAAGGCTTTGTACATGGAAGTGACTATTTAGTAAGGGCATAGATTCACAACCTAATAAGATTTTAATCTAGAAAGATCTGCTCATTTAGATTTTATCTAGTCCAAACCTTTCATTTGTCTACAGTAAATAGTTAAATGATTTCCTTGAGATCTTGTATACTATAAAGAGTAACCTAAATAGAGGTCAAACTCAGATGCACAAAAATACATGGTAGAATATGGAGCATAATAAAAGAGAGAACAGATTATGGGATTCAGAGAAAGAAGATATCCCTTCCTCCTAAAAGGATTAGTGCTGGCCTCATGGAGTTGAGCTGAACAAATGTAAAATTTTCCATGAATTCATACATTAAGAAGCAGTCAAATCTTATCACTAAGTATACTGGGGAAATTCTGGCATTAAAATACGCTAAGTTGGAAGGTGATAGCTCATTCCCTTTAGCCTATAAAACTCATCTGCTCTCTATCTGCATCATTAAATTTCTTCTATTAATTTCACCTTATGATTATGAGGATGATCATTGAGACCTACTCAACACTTGAAGAAAGAAAACCCTTTTTTCACTATTGCCCAAATCCAGCTGTAGTTCCTGTTAGTATAGCTTTAAAAAAAAAAAAAAAAGTCTCATAAAACTTATGCAGCAAAAAGTCTTCTTTCTTGACTGGTAGGTTCTAATGCTACCCCATGCACAACTTTCCCTCAGTACTGACTGACAAGGTAACTATTTCTGGGTAAATTTATTATAGCAAGTCCCAACTCTAAAATGGTATTATTATGTAGAGTTGGTGAACTATTTTGAGTTGTAGAGAGTAATTTTGTTCCAACAGAGTGCCTCAGGCAGGATGACAGTAAGTTTAACATCAGGAAAAAAAAAAAAAAAACTGACTGTCCAGGAAGATTATGAAAATGCTTTTTGTTCTGTACAAATTCAGCGTAGAAGAATTATTATTTATGAATAACTCTTCAATTTGTCTCAAATGAATTGCAGAAAAATTATTTTAGTCGGAAGTGTTCACCAGCTTACTTTTCCACCCTTACACAATTGTTCCACTCTGATTAAAGAGATTCTTATTTGTATTAAAAGAACATTCTTATTTGTGGTTCACATGTTTATTTATGGATGCTATAATCATTATCAACCTCTTCCCCTCCAAATCCAGGATGTGCATTTATGTATTTCATCCTCATGGACACATTTTCAGGATTTCCATTATCTATTTGAATGTAGTCTGTATGCCTTACTTCAGTTTATTCAATATATAAAGCCATAGGCTGCACTATCTGACTGCAGAATAGAAAAGGCATTAGATTTCTTGAACTTTTTTTTTTTTTTTCCATTTTGATTCTCAATAATGAAAAACTTAGCATCAGCACTCAGGAACATCTCACACTGTGTACATAAGATGAATGGTTTTTCACATGAAATAGTTACTGGAACTCAATGCTTGCACAAGTCTTCACTTGCTGAATGAAACAGACTAAATTAGACATAAAAATACCACATCAGACACTGGTCTATTGGATGTTATTTCTAAACCAAAGTTCAACAATCTTTCAAATTGGCAGTAGCTGCTAAAGGGTAGGGAAAAGTCAATGGTAAAATTGTCCTTAATCTGGCAACATCTAATTACAGTAGTCATTTGACACCATAAGTACATTTGTCACATTAAAAAAATAATATGTGAGGATTATAATCATTTAATTCAAAGCTTTTGTTTTCAAAAATATCTTTGTTTCTAAAAGCAATTTCCCTTAAATTCAAGTATGTTGATATTAAAAGTTTGCTGCATTTAAGTGACAGAATCCTAGTTCAAATTCCTATTTATAACCACTTATAACAGTGTCTTTACATCCTCTTCTGATGCTTCATTGTATCATAGATATGATCCTAAGTTCTTTATTTCTATATCAGTGTATCAACGATTCTGATATATGTGTATGTATACATACATGTCTTATGTACATATGTATGTATGTATATGTGTATATATATTCTAGAGATATAGATATATAGATATACCATATGAGGACTTACCTTGCTAAGTTTAGGAAAAATCATCACCAAGTAGTCTTCAGAATTATTAATTTAGGGGATATTACAAATGATCTGATAAGTTTTAGTAAGGTTTCAACCTGTGTTAGTAAATATCCACATTAACGCAATTACAATTCCTTGACTGTGTATTTGTTAGTAGTTAAAATGAGGAGAATGAAGATGATGGTGATAGTGATGATAATGATAATGATGATGATGACAGGATAAAATGTGTATTGCCTCAAGTTTTTTTAATTGCTGTAGATGTTGCCTCATTGTTTAGAATTAATATCAATTCAAGGTCAACTTTCTTTTCTCTATGGTTAATGTCCCTTTGTCTTTGTTAAAGATGCCCTTATGACTTTTCATTTACCATGCTCAATACTGTAAGTTCTATCACCTGTTCTGTGCCCTTGATTTAATTCATATTCTTTTTTGACTATTTGTCTTTCACCTATAGACCAATAGCTGCAGTTGACTAACTTTATCCATCACTTTTATTTCCTAAAACAGTGGTATCATACTCAAATTAAAACTGGTGCCACTAATTCATACATAAAAATGTCTAAGGTTTCATATTGACTTTATTTGAATATATATTATCAGTGTTTCAATTAGATTTATTCTGTTTCAAACACACTCAAAAAATGTTGCAGACATGTGACATGACAGCAGTATGTTTGATAGCTCTGTCCTAAAAGTTTATTCTGGGTCTGTAACATTCTCTTCTCTAAAATGTAATCATTCTCTGTGAGCAGGTTTCTTGGGGAGCTTCTGGAGGCAGCCTTCAGTTCAGTTTCATAATCCCAAATGCATCCAGGAATTAAAGTCCAGATCCTTTATTTTGTCCTTCAAAGTCTTGAATCTTTTCCTGGGCCCCGGTTAGCTTTAATAGAGGCCTAATTCTCTTCTTGGTTCCAAGAGCTCCCTTCGAATGTTTCTGAATCCAAAAGTTTGTCCTTCAGCCTCTAGCCAGCACAATGGTGGAAATGGGAATGAATCTTGACTCTTCTTCCCAGAGAGTGGGCTTGTGGGTTTCTGACTTGTGAATCTCCTGGAAGTCAATCCTACTTGTGAGTCTCCTGGAAGTCCCCAGTCTATATATGCTCTCCAAAGGTGTGAACTCCAATGTGTGAATCAATGTGTGAACTCCTTTAAAGGTGTGAACTAAGTACATAAGTACCTTGTTTCAAGTTCTGGCCCATAACATGGGCCCTTTTCTCTTTTCCTTCTATATTATTTCATTTGGTGAGCTCATCAACTTCCATGGTTTAATTAATGATGATTTCCATGAAAAACAATAATTTTCAGATCTCCTTATCTAGCCTTAAGCATCCATTTTGACATCTCGACATGCATTTTCATCTTCTCTTTGGGAGTCTTAAACTGAAATGTTCAAAACGGAACTTATTATTTTTTCCCTCTATGTGGATCGGGTGCTACCTACTTTCCCAAATTAATTAATCAGAGACCTCATCAGGTACAGAGAAAGCATTTATTTAGTCTCTATAAGGAGAGACCCAGACACACACCCGGGGGCCATCCTAGTTACCACCATGTGCTCATGAACCGGACCTGCCTGAAGTAGAATACCTGGTTAAATAGGAAAAGACCCAAGTCTTTTCATTGGATAAACTAAAAGGACTTAACCATCCTTGATCAATGTTGTCTGCTTCCTGTGGGTCACATCACTTCCTGTAAAATTCCTGTGACTTCCTGAAACCTGAAAG
Organism: Sminthopsis crassicaudata; assembly: GCF_048593235.1. Classification (NCBI taxonomy): domain Eukaryota; kingdom Metazoa; phylum Chordata; class Mammalia; order Dasyuromorphia; family Dasyuridae; genus Sminthopsis; species Sminthopsis crassicaudata. The sequence goes on along the minus strand of NC_133618.1, from coordinate 240,261,770 downwards.
CCTCAGGTTTCTGGCTCTGGGAATAGGAATCATGTGACTTAAGTCTCAAACTGAGAAAACTTCACCCAATCAGGCCCATTCACTTCTATATCTTCTTTGTCTTCCTAACTTCACTATTACCATTCTCCCAATCACCAAGGATTACAAACTAAGCGTCATCCTCAACTCCTCATTTCCTTTCTCACCCTCATATCTCATATATGCCCCCTTCTCTCCCATGGCTTGCCAGCCTCTTGGTGCAGGACTTCACCCCATGCCGTGATTATTACAAGAGTTTGTTGGCTTATCTGCCTATAACAAATTTCTCTTCACTACAAAATAATTTTTAACCTTACTTTATTTTCTCCCAATTACATGCAAATTTTTTTGACATTTATTTTTTAAACAATTTTGTTTTTCCCAGTTCTTCTTAAACTTTAATGCCTTCCCTTTATGATTGCCTCCCCATTTATCCTGTATACCTTTTGTTTGTATATATTTTTTTTGCCTTTTAACTCCCTCATTAGACTGGATTCCTTGCCAGTAAAGATTGAGTTTTGTTTTTTCACTTTATCCTAATTACTTCATGTAGTGTTTAAAAAATAGTAGGTACTTAATAAATAGTAGTTGATTAACTGACTGACTAAAAGCAACATTTGTGAGTGACTGGTCTCATTCAGGATTTCTTAGTGACTGGTGATATGCCCAAGCCCACAGGATTGATCATTGGAATGAATTACTGGAATTTGAAACATTCAATTCCTCTCAATCTGTATAACAGAAAGAAGGAAATGGCCTCAAAGCTCCTCTTAAAGACTGAATTTTTCCTCCACCTATTCATGTATAAAGGTCTTCCATAAATATGGACTCACTCAAAAAGTACTCTAAAACTATTCTGGAGGGCATGAAAGCAATCCTGAAGTGGCAGCACCTCTACTTGAGGTAGATGGAATAATCATCTTAAATAATGAAAAGAAGGCAAAAGCTACTCCAACCATAATTTGTTTGACTTTTCCATAAGACTCTTCCAAATGTAGAGGAGAGAAAAAACAACAACAAAAAACTTAAGCACTGAATAGCAGTGCATAAAAAAAAGAACAACCAGCTGATTTTGAAAAGTTCATATGATCAGGCCCAAATAAACCACAATCTAGGAGACTTACAGTGTAGATAAATATTACTCATTCACTATCAATTATCTCTAAGGAATTATGGTGAAAGAGGAAAATATTAGAGAATGGGATGGAGCCAAATAGGCTAGGTTTTCAAAGAGAAATACTTCAACTTTAAACCATTAAAAGTTTGAAATCAATACATAGAAAAAAATCTGAAAAAAGATTACTAATGAATGGATTGACAAAATTTAGAAAAAGAAGTAATCACTAAAGATCACTAAAGATTATCATTTCCTTCCATCAGAAGCATCCCCAGAATTTAACCCTTTCATCTCTAGAACCCTGGAGACTCATTGTTCTAATGGTTGTTTCTGTCACTCATTTTATTTAGACTTGACTCCTTTCATGTTTGCTTCACTCTGTTCATTTCTTTACCAGCCACCACCATCTTTCTTTCCATTTCTGAGATGAAAATCAAAACAACCACTTCATTGCTTCTGAAAAATCTATGTTAATTTTTACCTCTATATCTCACCCCATGAAATTTAAACGTGTAAAGGTTCTGATAAAGGCCTCATTTTCAAAATATACAGAGACTCTAATTTATAAGAAATCAAGCCATTCTCCAACTGATAAATGGTCAAAGGATATGAACAGACAATTTTCAGATGATGAAATTGAAACATTTCCACTCATATGAAAGAGTGTTCCAAATCACTACTGATCAGAGAAATGCAAATTAAGACAACTCTGAGATACCACTACACACCTGTCAGATTGACTAGAATGACAGGGAAAGATAATGCAGAATGTTGGAGGGGATGTGGGAAAACAGAGACACTGATACATTGTTGTTGGAACTGTGAATACATCCAGCCATTCTGGAGAGCAATTTGGAACTATGCTCAAAAAGTTATCAAACTGTGCATACCCTTTGATCCAGCAGTGCTACTACTGGGATTATATCCAAAAGAAATACTAAAGAAGGGAAAGGGACCTGTATGTGCCAAAATGTTTGTGGCAGCCCTTTTTGTAGTGGCTAGAAACTGGAAATTGAATGGATGTCCATCAATTGTAGAATGGTTGGGTAAATTGTGGTATATGAAGGTTATGGAATATTATTGTTCTGTAAGAAATGACCAACAGGAGGAATACAGAGAGGCTTGGAGAGACATATCAACTGATGTTGAGTGAAACAAGCAGAACCAGAAGATCATTATACACTTCAACAATGATACTGTATGAAGATGCATTCTGATGGAAGTGGATATCTTCAACATAGAGAAGAGCTAATCCAATTCCAATTGATCAATGATGGACAGAATCAGCTACATCCAGAAAAGGAACACTGGGAAATGAGTGTAAACTGTTGGCATTTTTGTTTTTCTTCCCAGGTTATTTTTACTTTACTTTCTGAATCCAATTCTTCCTGTGCAAAATTGAAATTCGGTTCTGCACATATATTATATCTGGGATATACTATAACACATTTAACATGTATAGGACTGCCTGTCAGTTAGGGGAGGGGATGGAAGGAAGGAGGGGAAAATTCAGAACAGAAGTGAGTGCAAGGGATAATGTTATAAAAGATTACCCATGCATATGTACTGTCAAAAAAAATTATAATTATAAAACTAATTTTAAAAATTAAAAAAAGAAACTTAAACGCGTATAACTTTCCAAATCAAAGTTTTCTTGCAAAGCACCCCCCTTCTTTTGTTGTCACCCAAGCTTGTTGAAAGCTGTCTACCTTTTGTATTTTCAGCCCTTAGCATAGTCCTTGATGTTTACTAAATGCTTAATATTTGTCTATTCATTCATTCATTTATTTATTCATTCTTGTTAAAGATGTCATTTAGAATAATTTTATATATGTTTTTTTGAGGGGATGAGGAAAAAAAATGATCTTACTAGAGTCAACTTGTATTTCAGGAAGACATAGGACAAATATGGCAGCAAAACATTATCCTCAGCAAAAGATGGAAAGATATGGGGTGGATAATGGATTTAGTATGTACTAGTTTACTATGTTCTAATAAGATGCTATCTGGAATGTTATTTTTATTTAGAATGTTAAATTTTAGGAAGATATATTAATGAATGATGCAAACTTGGTGGGCATTTATTTATATATTTTATTTGTCCACAGTTGTTTGTTCTCCCATTTAGACTATGCACTCCTGGAAAGCATGTACTACTGCCTTTTTACCTTTTTTTTTTTTTTTTTTTTTTATATCCTCAGTATTTAGCACAGTTCCAGATATGTAGTAAAAGCTTAATAAATACTTATTGACTGACTAACACTGATGAAGACCTGGATAACTTCTCACAGAAAGTAGGATTTTAACAGACTTGAAGGAAGACAGAGAATCTATGTAGAAGACATAAGGAGGGAAAGCATTCCAGGCATGGAGGATGGTCATTTGAGAGATGGAGTATATTGAACAAAGCATAACAACAAAGATATCATCTTTACTGGATAGTAGAATATATGGAAGAGAGTAAAGTAAAAGAAAACTGGAAAAAGGAAATAAGCAAATCATGAAGAATTTTAAAAATCAATGAGATGCTTTTATTTTTTGTTTGTTTGATTCCAGAGACTATAAAGAGCCCATGAAATTTATTGAATTGGGGAGAGATATGGTCAGAGCTGTGTGTATATACCATATATAAAATATACAAATTCAGGAAGAAAGATATGTAGCAAAAAAGAAATCATGTCAAAAAAAAAAAAAAAAAAGCTGCACATTTTTAGTACATTATAAGATTGACAGAAGTTCACATGACAATCCCCAAACCTGTGACTTTAGCCAATATTAGTAGCATTTTAGTATCCTGAACAAATGGAGAAACTAAGTGATGCAGTGGATAGAGAGTGGGGCTTGGAGTCAGGAAGACCAGACTTCAAATCAGGCCTTACATACTTAATTAGCTATGTGAACCAGGCCAGTCCTTGAGTTTTCTCATCTATAAAATGAGGCAGAGAAAGAAATGACAAATCATTCCAGTATTTCTTCCAAGAAAACCCAAAAAGGGATCAAGTGTAGCTCCTCCCACTCATGCTATAGTTACCACTCACGGCTAATTTCCAGGTCATTAGATGATCTCTGGCCACTGTCTTGCACTTACCAATCTTACCTCAATCAGAGGTCTTCAGAGATCACTGGCCACTGCCTCCCTAATAGGTGCTTCTCACAAAGCACTAGAGGACAGGGGCATGCAAGGTCAAGATCTTTATTCACATCTTGCCCTTAGCTGATATCCTGCTGACTCCTGGTGAACTCCACCTACTTCCTGGTCCCCACTGCTTACATAGGGCCTATGAGGTCACACTTACAGCCAGTTAGAGCAGGAGAAACCTCCTGGCAATGACACAATCCCAGTGTGACCAGAGCTTCTGCACACAAGGTGGTCCTCACTGTTCACAGCAAATCACATCCAGGGATGTCAGGCTTTGAGGCCTGATTGCACTGTCTGAACTTCCTCTCCAGACCCTTACAATGAAGTACTGAACAAGACTGAAAATGACTGAACAACAATGACAAAAACATCCCAAACAAGAGAAGTTATAAGTCTTCTGGCCTTTTCCTTGGACAGCTCTATCTAGATTAGTGTTAAATTCAAGACTACCTTTTATGGGAAACACTAATAAACTAGAATGCTTAAGAAAAAGAGAATATTAGGATGGAGTGGATGATTTTATCTAACTTATCAATAAGGAAAAGTTTTAGAGATATTTAGCCTTGAGAAAGGACATTTTAGAGGTGGGAGAACAAAACAGTTGATTTCAAATATTTGAAGGACTGCCAAAGAGAGATCGCATTTATTATGGTTCACTCCAGAAGGAAGAACTAAGATCCAATGGTAAAAATTAGGAGAAGATAGATTTCAACTGAATGTAAGGGAAACTTCCTAATAATCAGCTATCCAAAAATAATATTGACTTTCCTGTCACTGGGCATTTTCAAATGGAAGCTGGATTTTACTGCATGGTCACTGATGTCTTCAACTCCTATTACGTATATTTATTCTATTTGTGTCTCCTATATGTCCCTGATCTTACCCTCATGACCTTTTCCCAGGATTTCTATTCTTAATTAGTACAATTTAAATGATTGGATCAGCAACTCAATATATTTTTAAAAATAATAGTTATTCATGTGTTATTTATTTTCCTCTTATTTATTTCCCAAATACACAGTCCATGCTCTGGATACTCAATTATCATGACATCGGGTTTCAATATACTGTCACTAAAATGGATTCCTTCTCTTTACTTTGTCTCTTTCTTTTAAGAAACCTCAAGAAGGTGAGTAACAGGGAAAGGGAAAAAACAAAACAAAACAAAACAAAAACACCTCATTCAACAAACATCCTTGATCTGGTACCAGAAGGTATTCCTGTTTACCTGAGATCTGGAATGCATAAACTGGATGAAGAGGCTATTTCTTCAGTGTATTTTCAACCATCTTGGAGAGAATGCAGGAAAGTTCAGGTTTCTGAAACATTCTCTTCTTTGTATCACATGATGCAGGCCTTTGGGAATCTCTTATTAGTAAATGACATATGAATTTGTCAAACAGTTAAAGCTAGGTTGGATGCCTTGAGAAGCTCAAATTAAATGATCAATATTTTATGAAAGTCTCAAATGTAGAATGTTTGCTTGGTCTGATAAGTTCTCCTGGGAAGTAGAGTTCCAAGAACTGGAGCACGAGCCTGATACCAGAAAGAATGGTTTGAGAGGCTCCCTGCTATGGATTCTATTACTCAGAAGTTGATTCACAGTACAGGAGGGTGCCTTCATATAGGGAAAACAAGTTGAGGTAGGATGTAGTCATGGGATTTAGAACTGGAACAGAACTTGTAGATCTCATTTTATAAGGAAATTATATATATATATATATATATATATATATATATATATATATATATATATATATATATATATATATATATATACATATATATATATATATATATATATGTATATATATATATATGTGTGTGTGTGTGTGTGTGTGTGTGTGTGTGTGTGTGTGTGTGTGTGTATTTTATATATATTATAGTAAGTGGCCACATTTTGAGTGTAAGAGGGCAACCTGCTCAAAATGCATAGTGTCGATGGTGGGGACAAGAAAGTGAAGCATGTAGCAAATGTACAAGAGACCGTGCTAATGATTCAAAGACAAAATCAAAAAAAAACTAGTACTTAGCTTCAGTGAAGTTATGGACAGACACAAATGTAAAATTTATAAGAACATGAACCAATAGGGGAAATTAAAGGCAAAAAAAAAACCAAAAACAGTTCTGTGAGGAGGTGACTAATAAGCTAACCCTTGAACAAATGTAGAGATTTTTTAGGGGCAGTTTTAAGGAGAGTATATATTCCAATTATCTGAGGGGAGGTAAGGAAGGGTGCTGAAAGCTATACAGAAATACAGAGACAGAAGATACAATATGAAGTTCAAGGAATAGCAAATAGCCCATTCAGCTTAGAACACAGAAGTTGTTAATGGGATTAATATGAAAAGTATTAGGAAAGAAGATTTGGGTGGAATTGGGAAGGATTTTAAATGTAAAATGAAGAGGTTGCATTTTATCTTAGATAACAGGTAGTCATTGTTGTTTATCCTTGTTTTGAAGAGGATCAATGACAACAGGAATTTGATTTCTTATCTTGCAAGTAAATTGGATTTAAGTAAGGCAGGACTGTGCAAAGTCACAGTGAAGTATTGAGACATAGATCTGGATGATGGAAATGGCCCCAAGTGCAGTGGGAGACCTTGGCCTTTTTAAGGTAAACTTTTCGCCAGGGTTCTGAAACAGGAGTGTGAAATAGCCAGATTTACTTTGACATCTACTTGGAGGAATGTGTTAGAGAGCAAAAGGTCAACTGAAGTAGGTAAGGTTAGGCCTGAAACTTGAACTTAAGTTCTTTTTTTACTGTGGTCCCCAAGTGGATCTGAGTTTCTTTATTTATACAATGAGGTATTTCAGGTAGATTATCTCCGTCTTATTACTCTAAATCTAATTATTTAATGACTTAACATTTTGGACTTTGGTGGGTGAAGGGGGACCAATTACTGACTGTTGATTAGAGAAGTGTTGTACTACAGTTCTCTTTTAATGTCCTGACCCAGTTTCCCTAATTTTCCTATTCAGTTTCTCTGCCTCAGTTTATAATCATTCCCTCTTAATGTTAGGATAAAGGTCTTATATTTTGGACTTTAGGATATAGTCATTCCCTCTTAATGTTTGATGGGATAAAGGTCTTTATCCATTTTAGACATCATTAGACTATCAGGAGCCTCTCCAGTACCTCCCATTATGTCATCCTAGGTGCCTCCCCCCATTAGGTCATTGTTCTTGTTACCTTATAAAAGAATCTTGTGTCGGACATTCCCTGCTGGATTCTTTGAGTCAATAGTCTCATTCAGCCCTGGAACCAACCATGGATCCATTTGGTCTCAGTAAATCTCTCCATTTAATAAATTCTGTATTGAATACTCTCTAATCTCTATCTTGCTCAGTTTCTTTAGCATTACAGAAGCAGATTGCAAGTTAGTTTAAAGCAAATCTTCCCAGAAAGACTTTTTTTTTTTTTTTTTTTTAGTTCAAATATGGCCTCAGACACTCAACACTAGGTGAGTCACTTGATTCTGTAGACCTCAGTTTCCTCTTCTATAATATGAGCTGGAGAAGGAAATGGCAAACTACTTTAATTTTTTTTTTCAAGAAACCCCCCCCCAAAAGATTGCAAATGTCATTTGCATCCAGAGAAAGAACTATGAAGGTTAAATGTAGATCAAAGCATGATATCTTAACTTTTTTTCCCTTTTGTTTTGATTTTTCTTTTACAACATTACTAATATGGAAATATGTTTAAAAGATTGTATATGTGTAACCTATATTAGATTGCTTCTGTCTTGGGGAGAGAGGGAGAAAAGGAAAGAAGGGAGGAAGAAAAAAAAATTGGAGTTCAAAATCTTACAGAAGTAAATGTTAAAAACTATCTTTAGGGGGCAGCTAGGTGGTCCAGTGGATGGAGCACCAGCCCTGAATTCAGGAGGACCCGAGTTCAAATCTGGTCTTGGACACTTAACACTTCCTAGCTGTGTGACCCTGGGCAAGTCACTTAACCCCAGCCTCAGGGAGGGGAAAAAACAAAACAAACCAAAAAAAAAAAAACTATCTTTACATGTAACTAAAAAAGAAATACTATTAAGTGGGGGGGGGGGGGGTAGGGAAAGAAATAAAAAGAAAACTCAAAAGAAATCATGAAGAGTCAGACATGATTAAAACAACTGAACAATACTTTGAGTTATGTTTGGGAACAACAAAGAGACCATTTTGGCTGGAGCTTGAGAGAGAGTGTTGAGTGATAACAAAGTTAGAAAAACTGCTAGTGATAATTTCTGGAGAGAGATCTGAATGCTAGGCTAAGAAGTTTGGACATTCTCCCCTTAGGTTTCTGAGCAGGAGTGTGACATGATCCAGATTATGTTTCAGGAAGATTAATCTAACTGTATTTCTATGGAAGCAGGGTGACCTTGTCTTGAGGTATATATTAATGATTAAATTTTAAGCCCTCCTGTAAAGGGCCAGATAAAATCAACATTTTTATCAGAAGTTTTGTTACTCCTGAATGCATCATGGAATTTAGCCTCTTATAATATAATGCTAACACATACTATCCTATAGAGAAAGAACTAGATTATGAGAACACCAGTCTGATATCAAATAGATATTGACAGGCATAATAGATATAGAAAAGCAAACAAGAGAGTATTCTGGAGTCTACTGCTGAAGAGACAAACACTCTCTATTTACAACATTAGTTATTAGAAGGCACTCAGAGGATTGTGGGAAGTTGAAAAAGAAATATACTCATATTTAACTTAAGTTATGGTAATACAAAAGGAAGGAAAGATAAAATGTAGGAGATAGATTTAATTCCTTTCTTATTGCAGTCTTTGAGAAATCGATGTATGCTCTCTGTCTAAAGAAAGTAAATGATCATTTCTTTTGGTTATCATCTATTTCACCAAATACAGATCTGAGGGAAAAAAATAAAGGAAAGGAAATTACTCTCTTTATCCCATTATTGATCCTCACTATGCACACGACTGTATACTAAGCATTATTCAAGTTTAAATTACTCATTTCAAAACCTCTTCTTCCTGTCTTTGTTTCTTGTGCTTCTATAAACTTTTCAAATAGTGAAACAGTACAAGCTGCATACAGACACTCAGGATTATGAGAGTATGAAAATATAGAATGACCTCTGAGCTAGAAGAAAAGAAAGCTTATTTTTAGCCTCAGTTGGTCTAAATACGTTAAATCTTAGGAATACTGGGTAACACTTCCTCTGAAATTCTCCCCCATCTTGCATCTGCTGTTGGTCGAGTCCCTAGATATATATCACCATAAATTCTAGAGGTAACCTTCTGGGTCTACACTAGAACTCGTAGAGTGCTTTCCTAAAGTAGCCAGTTATCTCTAAGTAGAGAAACACAATTATTTTTAAATAAGGACACTTAAAAATTGAATCATAAAAAGAATTTCTTCAAAACATCTCCAGTCCTGATTCCCCCCCCCCCAACACCCTCCAAAAGAAGTCTTACAATTTACAGTATGCAATCAAAGGAAGAACAGGTTCAAATGTAAATATAATGGTCATGAAGTTCACATATAGAATATACCTGGGTCAAAGGTAACTCACAGGTCCTAGAACTGAAGATCTTGGATATGCTTACTATCTATTGAGTTCTCACATGGGGCTAGTATATTCTCTGGGTATAGAAAAGCATTGCTATAGAGTGCATTGATTAGCTGGCCTCCAAGGGTTTGCTACTTTCCACAGCTCAACCCCTTATTTGATAATAAGCCAGCAACTATCTTTCTGTCTGGAATGTTTATTTGTGTTTCTCTGCTTCATTCAGTATCATATACTAGTCAAATAGCTTGTTTTTAAAGTAACTTGCTGAAGGGTTCATGAGGTTTCTGATGTCCTTTCCAACTCTATGATTTTAGAATATTTTGTGAAATATTGAATTCTAGAAAGGGTGAGAACATTAAGTATTAGATCATAAGGGATTTGGGAAAGGATGGAACACGATTTGTCCTGACATAGTAGCTAGCAATTATAAAGTAGCTTAAAGATTGCAAAGCACTTCATATATGTTATTTAATTTGATCTCTATAGCAATCTTTTGAAGTAGGTGTTATAATTATCCTCATTTACTAATGAGAAAACTGATGATAAAAAAAAAAAATTAAGTGAATTTTTCAGTTACTACATTGGGGGAATACAGTTACTAATTGGGGAATATCAGATATTCCAAACTTTAAGTTTAACCTATCCACTGTGCCTGGCTGGTTGCTTCAAACAGCCATTAAAACTGACACCTGAAAATACAGGTGTTATTAGATGGCAGAACTGGGATTTATGCCAGGTCTTCCAATTCCCAGTTCAGTTTCAGTCACATATATATATATATATATATATATATATATATATATATATATATATATATATATATATATATATATATATATATATGGCAGGAGGAGGGGAGAAAAGTGAATAGGAAAAAAAGGTGAAATTATCTTGTTGAAATGATAAGGGGACATCTTAACCTGACAGTGAAAAATATAAATTTAAAACAAAAATTAAAATAGAGGAGTATAATTTTTCCTACAAGAAGATTCTATTTTAAATAGGAACTCTTGTGCAGTAACACAGTTTGGAGAAGAGTATCTGTTATGGAGTTAATACTATTTTAAAATCTTAGCTCTGGCTCTTGCTACTTAATGTTATTCCCTTTATATATTTCAACTCTGGTTGCCTTTACAACATCATCTGTACAATGAAGGGGTTGTTGGGCTTTCCATTTAAAAATTATATCATAAATAGCTATCATAAGCCATGTGCTCAAGGAGGCAGTGGGTCTACACCACTGGTGTAGTCTGTACTCTTAGGGAGCAGTTATTCATCCTTCCTTTTCAAAGAGCACCAATAACATGAGGTGATGTCTTGACTTGGAAGTGAATTGGAATTAAGTGAGGCAGAGTTGTGCAAAGTTGTCAGCCTCAGTCTCTCTTCTTGAGTCATGGAAATCTGCAGGCAAGACAAAATAACTGACAATGGACTCAGAAGCATTGGATGATCTTAGCATCTTCCATGTGTGACCAAACTCTAAGCACTCCCCAGTGCCTGCTTCAGCCATCTTTATGTCCAATAGAACAAATTGTTCTTGGCTCCCCTTTCTGCTGGTGGAAGTCTTTATTTGTTTGGGATAGACATCTTTCCTAACTCATTGACAGACTTGAGACCTGTTGGTTATCTTCAATCTATTTTAGCCTATCTCCCAGATGGTTTATTTGTGATTACTGTGGATGCTACAGCTTTTTAGAGCCACAAGTGAGAGATAAATGAAAGTGGACGCCAAAGGGGCATGAGCCCTGAAAAGGACTCAGAAAGCCATTATACCAGAGTTTCTGGGAGCTAGCTTTCTAGAAGAGGACAATAAAGGTACATTCAGGTAAGTAGATATAATCGATATTAAAAAGATGAGTATATTTCAATGGGGTGAACATTTATAGTTTGGGGCATCAGGAAAAACCTTCTGAGGGAATAGAAAAGGGAGTTGATTTTGAAGGCTTGAGAGTTGAGAGGGATTAATAGGAAGAACACTCAAGAGAATATAAATGGCCCTTCTTTCTCAAAAATCTTAGGAATCTACTGCAGATATATTTTGATTTATTGAATTAATTAATTAGATGATACATTTACAAGTAAAGGATGTCTATACTTATTTCTAATGTGGATGTGAAAAAGCACAAATGGTTGAAACTGAGTTTGGATTCTAACTTCCTGAGCTCTGAAAGCAGATACAGTTCAGCACCTAGGTTTTTCCCTCTTTCCTGAATCAGGGTTGGACTTGGCATCCAAAATTAACAGATGTTGAGAGTTAGCTTTTGTTCAAAATGTGAATCTATCTGTAAGAGGCTTTTAGTTTCAAGAGCTTAATGCTACTGACTCTTTCCAGATTTTTTTTTTAACGTTTGCTGTGCTGATTTTGCCTGATGTCATCACTGCTGTTTATGTATTCAGCTGCAAAAGACAGGTGATAACATCAGCAGACTTGAGGTGAGAAAGTTTCTTCTGTGTCAGTATCTAGGAATCTATTACCTAGCAATTAGGGAAGCTGGCATAGAATACTAGGAAGTATTCCCAGAGAAAGATTCTCTTATGGAAGCTACTGAGGTTATGTCTACATGTGAAAGTAGACAGATTGTTATAATGGTCAAGTCTGTCAAAGAAGCAGTCCATTTCAATGCTTGTTTGGCTTTAAATTAAATTAATCTGACCGTTTTATGTCCCTGTTTCAGAATGGGCCTGGCTTAAAATCCTGGTTCTGCCATTTACTTTGTGAATCTGGGTGAGTCACTTAAATCTATCAAACCTTAATATTCTTATCTGTTAAATGAGGGGAGTTGAACTTCCTAATCTCCAAAGTCTTTTCCTGTTCTAAATCTCTGATCCTATAATCCTAGTAATAATGTAGGTAGATTTTTGCTGGCTAAATTACTGGTGAGAGGTCAGAAAAGTGTAATTTTAAAAAATTATGCTTTCTTTCTTAGGCTCACAGAATTGAGAGCTAGAAGGAACATATGGAAGAGGCTAGAAATCCTGGATTCAAATTACAATCTATACAATTCCCAAACCTTGGAAGTTCTTTCTCATTATTCTGGTTCATAATAAATATTTCCTTTTATCTTAACTTCTATATTACCACTAATTGGGTCATAAAATTAAGTATTTGATTAACTTATATCATTCTTAAATGTTTTATATTATATTAGATACTTGATAAATACTTGTTAATTGAATTGAATAATATATTTTACATATTTATCATGATTGACTTAATGTTATCTTAGACATGTTGCTTTAATTTCTCTGATTTTTATTTCATGAGTAGGAATAAATGATTTTTAAGGACATTTTCAGTTTTAAATATATTATCCAATTGATTTCATATGTCATCTAGTGAAACATTCTAAATTTAATAAATGAGAAAATGAGATTAAGGAGAATGAAGCTTGACTGATAAGTAGGAGAATAGGTTTGAAATTCAGACTTCCAAATTCCAAAGCTAAAGAGCAAAAGAATGTTCTCTTTCCCAAAACTAAATGTTTCATTATTGGAAATGAAATGCCTTGACCTAGTCTATAGTGTCTATATATTCTCTGGTTGCCTCTCAACTATCAAAACGTATTTCCCTTTATACTTCCCAGGTTGTCTTAATGGTATACTTTTTGACACCATCCTTGCTGGGATATGCTTCCCTTCCCTAATTACCCTTTCTATTTACCAATCCTTCTACTTCCTCACCTCTTAGAGTATAATACCCTCTCAGTTTCACCAATATAAATCTCTTTCTCCTTTCAAGGTCTATATAATTCCCAAACCTTGGAAGTTCTTTCTCATTATTCTGGTTCATAATAAATATTTCCTTTTATCTTACCTTCTATATTACCACTAATTGGGTCATAAAATTAAGTATTTGATTAACTTATATCATTCTTAAATGTTTTATATTATATTAGATACTTGATAAATACTTGTTAATTGAATTGAATCATATATTTTACATATTTATCATGATTGAAATTTCATAGAGATGTAGAAAAACTACTAACTTGATACTACATATACATTGTACATCAATTTATTCATGTTGATTCATTATTCATTGTCATCTGATAAGTATTATCCAGTTCAACAGCAATTACATTAAAACTAGTGAAGACTGGTTGAGATTAGTTACAACCAATTCAAAATGGTTAAAGCCAGTTTAAATCAGTTCAATACAGTTCAAAACAGTTGAAACTTATTAAAACCTCTTCAGATTATTTGAAAATTATTCAAACTAGTTCAGAATGTTTTAAATTACTTCAAACCAGTTCAAACTGGTTCAGACCAGTTTAATTGAGTTAAAGTCTGTTACTGGTTCAGAGCAGTTTAAACCAGTTAAAACTGGTTAGAACCATTTAAAACTGGTTCAGACCAACAAAGCAGTCTGAACCAATGTAAACCATTTCAAAAATTTTTTTGATTCAATCATTTATTAATATTCCCTAGCACAAGCATTTTGTTTGTTCTTAAGGTGAAAACTGACAAAATCCCATCACCCCAGGACAGGGAGAATAAGAAATAGATACAGAAAAAAAAAAAAAAAAAGAAGAAGAAGAAGAAGAAGAAATGGATATGAGCAAGTATGATTCAGTGTACAATGAAAAATGTTAAAGATGCTAAGTACCCATTTGGTAATAAGTAAAAAACAACCAAAAAAAGCATAGATTCAAGCATTATCTTCAGCACAGAATCTGTGATATGAAAAAAATCACTTCAATCTCAGCGTAACTCTGTGAGACAACTAAACTTGCCCATCTGCAGAGAATTTTTTTTTTTTTTACATAAAGAGTTCCATAAATTGATGAAATCCTAGATCCAGGATGAAAAATGGGGGGAAAAATGCAGAATGGTGTATCCTAGTTAGTATAAGAATTTTAAGCTGACCTGGCCTCTACACTAAGTCTACACTGATCTGGTGAACTCCAGAATTTTAAGGATGAGGGAGGGATTTATTCAACTACTATTGATGGAACTTAGATGAGTGGAGAGAGAAAATCTTTAGATTCATCCAAAAATTAAAAACATTTAAAACAAATATAATGGAGAAAAATGTTTAACATATTGCTTATATTCAAATAAATATCTGAGAAATAGTTTCATGCATTGTGTGGATCATGCCAAAAAAAGTAACATGGGTGAATGGATAGAATATTGAATTAAGAGTCAGAAAAATCTAGATTCAAATCTTTACTACTTCTAAGATCATGGACAAGTCATCTAATATCTCTGAGTCTCATTTTTCTCCTCTGTTACATAAAGGAGTTGTTCTGTATGACATCTGTGATCCTATGACTTTTTTTCTATAAAGTCTTTCTCTGGTAAAAAATGATACTGAGTTCTTAGTGTCTCTTACAGTAGAACATGAACTCTGGCAAGTTCTGTCTTGTTTGAGACCTTGAGTTTTGAAAAGAGGCAAACAGTTAGTTTTCTGAGGACTAATCAGGTTATTCAAAAGTATAATCATCATCATGCATTAATGATGAAGAGGGGGTGCATCTTTTGGCTATGAAAACCCACTATTTGATGTTTCTTCTGCAATAATGAATGGAATAGAATCACTTTAGTAAAGCACATTATAGCACTTGAAACTAACACATTTTGCAAAAAATAGTCACTTTTCCATATTCTGAGGGCATGTTTCAAATTCAAACAGCATGCATTTTGAAAATGCATGCTATGTCTGTATCATCTAAACCTTTGAAAAACTTTTCAAATTGCCTGTTCCCTACTGTTGAAAATCCCAGACCCCTTCTTCTCTATCAGTGTTATAGGATAAAATAATTCTGGTTGTGAAATGCTTTCTTGAGTAATGCATAAAAAATTTAGCTTGTATATTGCATCAAACTAGATTCTGTGTTCATTTCCCTAGAGCAGATTACAACTTCTTGGTGTCAATTTCTGCAAAAGTTAAAGAAACAAAATGGTATTTGTCATGAGAACATTCACTAAGACCCATAGACAGTCCCTGGAGTTCCTTGGCTATTGTTCTGTAAAGAGGACAGCCACTGAATTACAAATTCCTAATTGGGGAATAGGAGTTAAAAATTCTAAGAAATGAGCAAGGGCAGATGGAAGTCCAGAGGAAAATCAGAGAGAAATATTTAGCACACACTTTTTCAGTAAATGACAGATATTTTAATCTTAGTAAAATTTTTGGAGTTATCCTGGGACCAAAACAAACACTAAATGGGGGAAAAGGATCTTTTAGTTTTTTAAAATCATTTATCATGATTTGAATGCCTAGAGGTTTACTTAGCAAAACATATTCATCTCTTCTTACTTTCAATAGTATGCTTAGAATTTCTAAAGATTTTTATTTTGTTTTGCTTTTTTTTTTTTAATTCCTTGAACTTAACTTAGACCTAAAAATGGAGAATTTAAAAAGACCCCATTAAACCCCATTTCTCAGATGGAAAAAATATATATATATTTGCATACATGCTGTGTCAAACATTATAGGAGGGCCCTTTCAACATTTTCTAAAAATAATTGCTTTATTTTTCAAAGACAACTTATTTTACTTTTTATATTCATTGTTATATCACAGTGGATTTTTTTTTTTTTTTTGGTATAAATAAAATCACATTTTATAGTGATTCAAAAATATCTCACTCATATTTATTGTATCAAGGAAATAGTGCAATCATTATTATCCTTATTTTATAGAAGAAGAAACGGGATGCAAAGGTTAAATGAATGCACAATTCGTGGTTACACAGTTTATAAGTGCTAAAGGTGGGATATACAAGTCCAATATACTATCTATTTTTCTCTGTCACACTGCCTGTAAACTTTCCTATATCACATTGCCTTTCTTATGACAATGACTCTTATTTCTATAATGTAATAAAGTTTTTACTTCTTCCCAATTAGGCAGTATGTAAGAATTATTATCCTCAATTTATAGATAAGAAAAGAGAGCCTTAGGGAAGTAAATTGATTTTTCTATAGTGCTGAGACCACCATTTCCTTCATTTAGTCATAGTCAATTTTACAAAAGCAAAAAATATTTGTTAAATACAAATAGATCTTTGATTCCTTTAAATAATTATTTCTCTGAACAACCATAACAAGAAGGAGATATTAGATAGGGAAAAATCCCCACTCATCTAAAGATACTTTCATCTTGAAAAACATTCAAATTGGGGGATATAACATGTATATGGATAAGTTAGAGACCATTTCAGAAAGGAGAAACTACTAATAATGGTGAAGGATGAAGCAGGTGATGAGAAAAGTCTTTCTGTCAGAGGCAGCACTTTAAATGAGCCTTGAAGGAAGCTAGAAAGTCTAAAAGTCAGAGATAAAGGGTAAATAAATTTAGACATGGGAGACAGCCTGCGCAAAAACATAGAAGGGAGGGATGTGATATCAAGTTCAGAAACCAGTAAATGCTGGTTGAGCTGATATATTCAATACACTAATGGAGGAGGGAGAAAGATATAAAATATGTCTAAAATGGTAGATTTCAGTAATATGGTGAATGGCTTTAAATATTAGCCTAAAGACTTCTAGAACCATGAGATAGTAACATTAATTAACAACTATAAAGCAGGTGAATTGTAGTCAGTCAATATACATTTATTAAATGCCCATTATATACCAGGCATTGTCCTAAATGCTTATGTATACAAATATAAATAAAATGAAAGACAATCTCTCCTTCCAAGGAACTTGAAATTTAAAGAGGGAAAAAAAAAAAAAAAAAAAAAAAAAAAAAAAAAGGAAGCTGAAAAGAGCGAGAAGGTATTGGGTATGGAGACATGAGAGAGAACACCAAAAAGGACAAAAACATTAAAGTTAGTGGAAAGTGGAGGAGGGCTGTATTTTGCTGAATTGGTAATTTAAATAGAGGTCCTGGAGCTCTTTATACTGCTCTCCACTCAGAATTCAATCAGAGGAACAGAAAATATTAATGGGATATAAATAGCAAGAAGTTTCAATATTTTTTTGTGGGTTTTCTATTTTTAGATTTTTAAATTTCTACTTTTGCTTCTTATGTCACCATAGTTTTAAAAAATATCCCTGCCCTTCTTCTTCCTTGAAAGCCATTACATATTATAAATAGTATTTTTTTAGAGATGAAAACTAGTTAGTACAACCTATTGATGCATTGAAAAAAGACAAAAAAATGTACAAAGCCCAACACCTGAGGACTTTCCGTCTAATGTAGGGTTGTTGTTGTTTGTCCTTTCTCAAAGAGGACCATGGCATCAGGGAGTGATGCTATAACATATAAATGAATTGGATTTAAGTGAAGAAGGGCAGTCTTCTGCCCAAGATCACCTACCTCACTTTCCCCTCCAGAGCCATCAAGTCCAATGGCAAGATATAGATCAAGAAGATTGTACATGACTGAATGAAATGAGAGACCTTGGCTTTTTAAAAAAGATAAGTTATTCAACAGGTCTCAGTTTTACTTAGAACATGCCCATTCAGTGATTAAGGCAATAGAGGCAAAAAAAAAAAAAAAATTTCTTCTTTCATCTTTGTAATATTCTTCTCTAGAATATAATGTTCTCTGAGAGCGGGTTTCTTGGGGGGCTTTGGGGAGCAGTGTAATCACTCCAAATGCAGTCAGGAGTTAAAATCCAAATCCTTTATTGTTTCCTTAAAGTCTTGTCTCTTTTCCTGGGGCCCAGTTAGCTTTCTTAGAGGCCTATGTCTCTCCTTGGTTCCAAGAGCTCCTGCCACTAATCCTTTGCCTCTGCCAGCTTCTTCCTCTAGCTTCCTCTGAATGAGCTTCTAGTGGGCTTCTGTGTCTGGCCCTGAGAGCTTCTTGCTTATATGCTGTACACTGAGTACACACCAATCATTATATCACTAGGAAACCATTATTTGTTGTAGGATTAAATCAATGCTAGATTTAACCACTGTCTCCTTAAGTCCACTTAGTACCTTGTTTCAAGTTCTGGCCCATAACATCTCCTTGTAGGATCAGATCAATCATACTGAACGATACTAAATTAGATAATTATTGTCTCTATCAATTCCACTGTCTTAGTACCTTGTAAGAATCCTAACACACCTTGTCAAAAAAAAAATCTAAATAGATGACTGTAATGGAATATTATTGTCGTATAAGAAATGAGGAATAGGCCGATTTCAGAAAAGCCTGGAAAGACTTACATGAACTGATGCTGAATGAAGTGAACAGAACCAAGAAAGAGATCACTGTATACAATAACAAGAAGATTATGTGATGATAAAACTGTGATGGACTTGGCTCTTTTCAATAGTGAGGTAATTCAAGGCAATGGAAAATGTTATCCACATCTACAGAGAGAACTATGAAGACTGACTATATATTTGGAAGACTTGCACATATTTAACCTGTATCAGATTGCTTGTTATCTTGGGGAGAAGGGAGGGAACATGAGAGGGAGAAAAAATTGAAACACAAGATTTTGCAAATGTGAATGTTAAAAACCATTTTTGTATTTATTTGGAAAAATAAAAAAAAGCAAAAGTCATTTTTTTTTTTTCTGGAAGTCCTTTGCCTTTTTCAGGTTCCTCTTCAGTATGGTGCTGGAAAATATTTTTAACTGTCAGCAACTAAAGACAATAAGTAGATAAAATCCATTAATTCTTATAAAAATTAATTCAGAGTATTCAATAGATTATCAAATACGAAAGTTGAAACTTACTTGCTTTGGCCACATAATGAAAAAAAAAGACACTTGTGTTGAAAATGTTAAAGGGAAAATAAAAAAAGGAATGGCAGGGAATAAAATGGACAGAGTCATGGAAACAACAAATATGCAATTGGTCATATTTTAGGTAATAGTGGAGGGTAGAAGGACCTAAGTGCTATACAGTCCATGGAGTCACAAAAAGTCTAACATGACTGATGAACTGAATACTAAAAATATTTAAATCCTATTATTTTCCAAATTCCCAGGTTCCATGTCTCCCAAATTCATTGTTTTTTTAGACATTTCTTTTCTCATAAGCACAAGATTCTTAGTGGCCATAGTTTTGTGGTAATAGTTTTCATTTTATAACTTCACTAAAATGTAGCTCTACCTTAGACACAACACTTCTAGGAATTGCCAAGGCTTTCAGAACTTGATATTCTCTATATACCAGAATGCTATTTCTTAAACAGTAGGAATTTTGGGACTAGTGGAAGGCCTGTCTTTGATTAATTGCCTTTCTCCCTTAATCCACTGGATTTGTGGAAAGAAGTCTAGAAGACCCATTATATCTTTAAATGACATTGAAGTGAAAGAGGCACTAAAGTCATGAAATTGTCATTGCCAAACTCTCAAATCCAAGATAAAATGAATCCTTCCTGGCTTCTACTGGGACACACACTGTCACACTAGTCCAGTGTCACTGATACTTTTAGAGCCCAGGATTAGAGGCAGTCATTTACCTTCAATCTTTGTGCTTCATTTTTTATGAGAGAGTATGAACCTGATGTACTTTCCCTGTCTCCAAGAAGCCTTATCCTATTTCCCCTAAAAAATATTTTTATTGTTTTGTGTTTAAATGTTTACTTTGCCTTTTAACTTGGCAATTGTGATGAAGCCTTCATCCATTGATAAATTGTGTGTAGGAATGAAGCACCGGGTAATAGCATTATCTGGGAGGAGAGAGATAAAATTAAAATGGTGTTAATTTTCCAGAAGCTGATCTTTGGCTGAGGGGCTGGGAGCTAGGATAGAGAGTTAATGTTCATTTATACAACTTCTCTGGACTGAAAAAATAGTTTTATGGGAGCTTCTCTATGGAAATGAATCAGGAGCAGTAGTTGGAGAAGCAGCATTATGGGTTGGCAATGAAGTAGGCACCTGACTTTTTCTTCAAAGGTCTGATCTGAAAAGAAAGTTACTCATCTGAGAGGAAGGACCCAAGAAATTGCCAAACAGAAGAGTATCTAATGCCTACTATATAAATACTGGTTATTATAATTATTAAATTCCTTCTCACTCATTTGGTCATATTGGTCAGCTTATTTGAAAAATGAAATTGTCTTTTTAATGTCTTTTTTAATATAATTTTATTTTTCCCTTTAAAAAATTAAAGCTTTTTATTTTCAAAATATATACATGCATAATTTTTGACATCCACCCCTACAAAACCCTGTGTTCTAATTTTTTCCCTCCCTTCCGCCATTCCTCTCCTAGTCAACAAGTGATTCAATATATGTTGAACATGTACAATTCCTCTATACAATTTCCAAGGATATCATGCTACTCCAGAAAAATCAGATCAAAAAGAAAAAAAAATGCAAGCAAACAAGAACAAAAAGAGTGAAAATATTATGTTGTGACCTACACTCATTTTCCACAGTCCTCCCTCTGGGTATAGATGGCTCTCTTCATTACAAGATCATTAGAACTAGTATGAATCACTTCATTGTTGATAAAAGCCATATCCATGGGAATTGATCTTTGTATGATCTTGCTATTGCTTATTAGACTTATCTCCTGACTTTGCTCACTTCATTTAGCATAAGTTCATGGAAGTCTCTCCAAAATCATCCCATTGATCATTTCTTATAGAACAATAATATTTCATAACATTCATCTACTATAACTTGTTCATCCATTCTCCAACTGATGGGCATCCACCCAGTTTCCACTTTTTTGCTACTATAAATAAGGCTGCCACCAACATTTTTGCACATATAGATCTCTTTCCTCCATTTATGCTATCTTTAGGATATAAGTCCAATAAAAGCACTGCTGGATCAAAGGGTATGGGCAGTTTGATAGGCCTTTTGCATAGTTGCAAATTGGTCTCCAGAATGGTTGATTTAGTTCACAACTCCACCAATAATGTATCAGTGTCCCAATTTCCCACATCCCCTCCAACATTCATCATTATATTTTTCTGTCATTTTAGCCAATGTGAGAGGTGTGTAGTGGTACCTCAGAGTTATCCTAATTTTAATTTCTCTGATCAATAATGATTTAGAGCACTTTTTCATATGACTAAAAATGGTTTTAATTTATTCATCTGAAAATTGCCTGTTCATATCCTTTGACCTTTTATCAATAGGAGAATGGCTTGAATTCTTATAAATTTGAGTCAATTTTAATGCTTTAAAAAAAATAGCAGTGATTTCTATATATCTGTGACCACACACAGATACACACACACAAACATATACAGAAATTAGGTTTATAATCTTATCAATGATTACATTGTACTTTTTTTAATGCCCAAAAAATTAGTCAGTTACAGAGTTTATTAATTTCTGCTGAGAATGGGGTCCTCTCATAAGCCCTATTGGATAAAGGAAAATCTGTCTAGCCAAAAGTCTACAAAATGAAATAGGCAATTTAGATGTGACTTCCTCTGCTCCATTAGATCCTCTTTCTGCTCAATCATTGCTCACACAGATTAAATAACAGGTCCAGTGAAATTCCCTGAAATCCTTTCTGAGTAAAATATAATTTACACAACCCCCTTCTTAGCCTCTGACAAGAAAAATACAGACTCATTTGAGCATCATAATTATATTAGCAACATATAGTTCAATTCATCAGTTCTCATTCTTGAGCTTCAGCTAGTGAATGAAATAAAAGATAGGGTGATAGAAAAACTGGAAGTTACCTTTGTATGAAGTATTAGGATATTTTCCTTCTTTTTTCCCAAAACATAAGTACCTTGCTGAATTGATGTTTATCTGAAAATAAAAACCATGTTATTTTTCAAAATTATTAAAAAATCATTTTCATTTCTACTTGAAGTATTCACAGGACCTGAAAAACCCAAACTGCCTGGTTCTAAATGGGAAAAACTCTCCCAAACCATTATATTGTTTGGCAAAAATTGTTGTTACTATATCCTCATTTTTCAGGCTTAAAATTTAAAGTATGGCAAAATCTTAAAATCAAAATATTATTATTAAAAATCTCTCATTGTAATGTGCTGTTGTTTCCAGAAACTGCCGATTGCTCTCTGGTCTAGAGGAGAGACTTCTTCCTCCAGAGAGCCACTTCAAGTCTGGCCCAGACAAGAGACTCCTTATCTCCCAAGTGCCGCTCTCTTTTATCCTCCCAGAGAATGGGCATGGGATAACACAAGGGCTTCTGGGAAAAATTAGTATGGCAGAAACTAGGCATGGATCCACATTTAACACCACATGTTAAGATAAGATCAAAATGGGTCCAAGATTTAGGCATAAAGAACAAAATCATAAATAAATTGGAGGAACATGGGATGGTTTACCTCTCAGACTTGTGGAGGAGGAAGGAGTTTGTGTCCAAGGGAGAACTAGAGACCATTATTGATCACAAAATAGAACATTTTGATTACACCAAATTAAAAAGTTTCTGCACAAACAAAACTAATGCAAACAAGATTAGAAGGGAAGTAACAAATTGGGAAAACATTTTTACAGTTAAAGGTTCTGATAAAGGCCTTATCTCCAAAATATACAGAGAAGTGACTTTAATTTATAAGAAATCAAGCCATTCTCCAATTGATAAATGGTCAAAGGATATGAACAGACAATTTTCAGATGATGAAATTAAAACTATTTCCACTCATATGAAAGAGTGTTCCAAATCACTATTGATCAGAGAAATGCAAATTAAGACAACTCTGAGATATCATTACACACCTGTCAGATTAGCTAAGATGACAGGAACAAATAACGATGAATGTTGGAGGGGCTGTCGGAAAATTGGGAAACTGATGCATTGTTGGTGGAGTTGTGAAAGAATCCAACCATTTTGGAGAGCAATCTGGAATTATGCCCCCAAAGTTATCAAAATGTGCATACCCTTTGACCCAGCAGTGCTACTACTGGGCTTATATCCCAAGGAAACACTAAAGAAGGGCAAGGGACCTGCATGTGCCAAAATGTTTGTGGCAGGCCTTTTCACAGTGGCTAGAAACTGGAAAATGAATGGATGTCCATCAATTGGAGAATGGTTGGGTAAATTATGGTATATGAATGTTATGGGATATTATTGTTCTGTAAGAAATGACCAACAGGAGGAATATAGAGAGGCTTGGAGAGATTTACATCAACTGATGCTGAGTGAAACAAGCAGAACTAGGGGATCATTATACACTTCAACAATGATACTGTATGAGGATGTATTCTGATGGAAGTGGATATCTTCAACATAGAGAAGAGCTAATTGATCAATGATGGACAGAATCAGCTACATCCAGAAAAGGAACACTAGGAAATGAGTGTAAACTGTGACCAATTTTTTTTTTTTTTTGTTTTGTTTTGCTTTGTTTTGTTTTTCTTCCCAGATTATTTTTACCTTCTGAATACAATCCTTCCTTTGCAACAACAACAACAAAATTCGGTTCTGCACATATATATTGTACCTAGGATATACTATAAGATATTTAATATGTATGGGAATGCTTGCCATCTAGGGGAGGGGGTGGAGGGAAGGAGGGGAAAAATTCGGAACAGAAGGGAGTACAAGGGATAATGTTGTAAATATATATATATATATATATATATATATATATATATATATATATATATATATACATACATATATATATATATATATATATATATATGTACTGTCAAAGAAAATGTTATAATTATAAAAATTAATAAAAAAAATTGTGTAAGATTTGTCATCAGCTCCAATAAAAGACTAAAGGTCCTGGAATAATATATGCCAGCAATCAAAATAGGCCTATGGCCAAAAATATCATATCCATCAAAATTATTTGTAATTTTGAATGAAAAAAAATAGACATTAAATGAACTCAGTTTTTCAGGACTTTGTCTGAACCAAATCTGAACTCAAGGAAAAATTTAGTATATGAATCAATATCAAAGATTAATTTCAAAGAACTCAGCATGACAAATTGTTTATTGTTAAGATTGACATCAGTATTTAGATAGTTCAAAAGAAAGATTGGAGCAGAGTTGAGTTTGATCTGATTCTAAAAAAGTAAAACTTCCTAAGAAAAGATAAAAAAGCAATCATGTTATACAAATGAAGTACAAAGGAAGAACTGAGGTAGGCATTGGGGCAGGGAGGAAAGCTCATATTTCTGAAAACCTATCCACATGAGGAATGGGTTAAATAAGGAACATTACAAATATATACAGTGAAGAGTATGGCAACCTCTATAATCTATATAGAAATAAGGAGGGAGGGGATAGGATAAGGTGGGGTAGAAAAGCGTGTGTAGAATTATAGTTGTGGGACAAGGTGTTTACTTTAATGGAAAAGGGATAAAGGGGGGAGGGGAAGGATAGCTTAGGATAAGGTGAGGTATAGAAGGGTATTTACATTAATGGAAGTGTAGATTATTAGGAATGAAATAAAGAGGAAGGAAAGGGTGGGGGGAGAAGATAAGGGAAGGATCTCTGGCTTGGGGGAGGATAAGTAATAAAAAGGCAAGTTTAGGAGTATACATACATACATACACAAATTAAATTGTTCACAAGAGAAAAAAAATTACTTAAATAGTTCCATTCTAGAAAAAAGAAATAGAACAAACTATCAATGAAGTCCCTAATGAAAAATCTCCAGGGCCTGATGGATTTAAAAGTGAATTCTACCAAACATTTAAAGACAATTTAATTCCAATATTTTGTAATTTTTTTGGAAAAATAGGCAAAGAAGGAGTGCTGCCAAATTCCTTCTATGACACAAATATGCTACTGATACCTAAACCAGGAAAAGCCAAAACAGAGAGAGAAAATTACAGACCAATCTCCCTAATGAATATTGATTCAAAAAGTTTTAGATAAACTAGTTAAGAGAATACAGATACTTATCAGCATGATAATACAGCATGATGAAGTGGGATTTATAACCAAAAATGCAGGGCTAGTTCAATATCAGCAAAACTATTGCCATGATTGACTACATCAATAACAAACCAACAGAAATCAAATGATAATCTCAATAAATTCAGAAAAAGCTTTTTGATAACATACAGTACTCATCTATGTTAAAAACATTAGAAAGCAAAGGGATAAAGAGAGTTTTCCTTAAAAATAGTAAGTAGTAGCTATCTAAAATCAACAGCAAGCATTATTTGTAATAGAGAGAAGCTAGACATAGTCTCAGTAAGAACAGGGATGAAACAAGGATGCCCATTGTCACCACTATTATTCAATACTGTACCAGAAATGTTACCTTTAGCAATAAGAAAAGAAAAAGAAAATAATTAGAATAGACAATGAGGCAATAAATCTATCACTCTTTCCAGCTGATATGATGATATACTTACAGAATCCTAGAAAATCATCCAAAATCCTACTCAAAACAATTTACAGTTTTAGTTAAGTAAAAGGATATAAAATAAACCAACCCACAGAAATCATTAGCATTTCTATATATTACTGACAAAGCATAGCATCAAGAGAAAGAAAGAGAAATTCCATTTAAAATAACTGTAGACTAAAAAAAAATATTTGGGTGTTTACCTGCCAAGATAAACCCAACAACTATATGATCACAATCACAAAACGCTTTCCACACAAATATTCAGATCTAAAGAATTGGAAAACTATCAATTGTTCATGAGTAGTCTGAACTAATATAATAGAAACGACAATTCTACCTACATTGTTTTAATTATTTTTTTAGTGCCATGTCAATCAAACTGCCAAAATTGTATTTTATAAAGCTAGGAAAAAAATAACAAAATTCATCTGGAAAAACAAAAGGTCAAGAACATCAAGGGAACTAAAAAAGAAAAAAAAAAAAAAAAAAGATTATGGCCTAGCAATACCATACTTAAAACTGTATTAGAAAGTATCAGTCATTAAAAGTATTTGGTAGACTAAAAAATAGAATAGTAGACAAGTGGAATTGGTTAGACAAACATGACATAATAATCTTTGACTACAGAAATATAATATATGATAAGCCCCCAAACTCCAGCTTCTAGGATAAGAACTCTCTATTTCACAAAAAAATTATTGGGAAAAGTGAAAAATAATATGCCAGAAACTTGGCATAGATTTATTTCTCACACCCAATACCAAAATAAGATCAAAATGGGCCGATGATTTGGGCATAAAAGGTGATATCATGAGCAAATTAGGAGAGCAAGGGATAATTTATATATCAGATCTTTGGACAAGAGAGGAACTTATGACCAAAGAAGAACTAGAGAAAATTATGAAATGAAAAATGGACAACTTTGCTTACATTAAATTAAAAAGGTTTTGTACAAACAACACCAACAGAAAAAAGATAAAAATGGAAATTCAAAGCTGAGGAAAAATGTTAAAGCCAGTGTTTCTGATAAATTTTTCATTTCTAAAATATCTAAAAAAATTGTGTCAAGTTTATAAGAATACAAGTCATTTCCCAATTGATAAGTGGTCAAAGGATATGAACAATTTTCAGATGATGAAATTAAAGCCATCTATAGTCATATGAAAAAAAATACTCTAAATCACTCTTGTTTAGAGAAATACAAATTAAAACAACACATAGGTACCATCTCACACCTCTCAGTTTGGCTAAGAAGAAAGGAAAAGATAATGACTAATGTTGGAAAAGATATGGAAAAACTGAGACACTAATACATTGTTGGTGGAGTTGTGAACTGATCCATCCATTCTGGAGAGCAATTTCAAATTATGCTCAAAAGGCAATAAACTATGTATACTCTTTGACCCAGCAGTGCTATTACTGAGTCTGTATCCCAAGGAAATCATAAAAGAGGGAAAAGCTCCCACATATGCAAAATGTTTATAGCAGCTCTTTTTGTTTTAGCAAAGAATTGGAAAATGAATAAATGACCATCAATTGAGGGATGACTGAAGAAGCTGTGCAATATGAAAGTAATGGAATATTATTTTTTTATAAAAATGATGAACAAGCTGATTTTAGAAAGGCCTGGAAAGATTTACATGAACTGATGCTGAACAAAACAAACAGAACCAGGAATACATTGTACAAAATAACAGCAAGAATGTGTGATGATAAACTATGAAAAATTTGGTTCTTCTTAGTGCTCAGTGATCCAAAGCAATCCTAATAAACTTTGGATAGTAAATGCCATCTACATCTAGAAAAAGAACTAAGGAGATTGAATGTAAATCAATACATGCTATGTTCATTTCTTTTTTCTGTTGTTGTTTTTTTCCTATCCCATATTTTTCCCCTTTTGTTCTGATTTTTCTCTGTCAACATAATCCATAAAAAATGTGTATTTAAAAAGTTAATGTGCATATGTAACAAGGAAACCATATTTTAAAAACCTCTTTGGCAGTAAATGCAATGATGTGGAATAAGAAGACACCAAGCAGAAAGACCAACTCAGAAGCTATTGCAATACTCTCAATATGGTCAAATGAGATGTATTAAAGTTATAGATGCATAGAAAGATAGATAGATAGAGCATTTACTAAGAATTTACTATATGTCAGGCATACCATTGCTGAAAATACAAATACAAGGTAAAAGGTAATCTCTATTTCAAAAACTTTATATTTTAATGGGGGAAGATAATATCTTAAAAGACAACTGAATTTTTGGGAGAAATATGGGGAAAAATCTTAGGTTAAGGTAGAGAAATATTGGGATGATCTAGTTTTGAAGTGAAAATAGCTAATATGAGTACTTCCTCAAATGGAGGTTTGAGGAAAAATTCATGTAGCAGTCTTTAGAGGTAACATTACCAGCATAAGATGGTCACTGGGGAGGAGGTGAAGGAGTAGGTTTATGACTTGAGTTAGACTTGAAATTATTGTAACTGATATATATGCTTTCATGGAACCTTGGATTAGAAATAAGAAAGTTTGAAACAGGAGAGGGATAGGGGAGAAATAATAAGTTCAGTTTGGGACATTTTTGAGTTTGGGATGATTCCAGATCATCAATTCCTACCAATGTCTGTTTCCCAAAGACATTAGAAAGAGCACCATTTTAAGCATTATCCAATAAAATATTACAATTTCAATTAATCAGAATAGACTAGGGTAATCCTTCAGTGTATTCAGGTTAATTTTTTTAAACTGTCCAATTTAAAGTAAAAGCAATTTCCTATCCAAGCCTATTCTACACAGTCTTCCCATTCCCAAAAATTTCCCTGATAGGATGTCTTAAACTAAATTTAGGGAGCTCCATGCTCCCTAAATGATCACTAATGTGATTTTAGACTACAATAAGAAAGGCATAGTTTCTGGGAATGAGGACTTCAGTGTTCCTTTATCCTATTCCTGTCCACCATATTTCAAATATTATGTTCAGTTCAGGATGCCACATTTTAACAAGGACATTTTTAAGCTGGAGATTATATGTATGAAATTGACTAAGATAGTGAAGAATCTTAAATTAATTTTATATAAAAAGCATTTGAATTGTGTATGGATGCTTAAACTGGAAAAGACAGGAAAAGGTAGGGAGGGGCATGCTAGCTATTTAAAAATATTTCAATTTACCTTGATGTAGGAATCAACTTGTTTGATACCAGCAGGCTAAAGTAGGCATAATAGATATAAGCAACAAAGAGAAAAAAACCTAGGCATGACATAGGAAATATTTCCTACCACTTACAGCTGAAAAATAGAATGGACCTGAGTAAGGAGATAATGTATTCTACTTCCCTGGGAGCAAACAATAAAAGGTGGATGACAATCTGTCATCTATACTATACTACATTAGTTCTATACTAGTGGTTCTTAAACTTTTGTTCTCACTGTCCCTTTATATTAGTAAAGATTACTGAGGATCTGTCCAAAGAAATTTTGTTTATGTGGATTATATTTATATATATTTAGTATATTAGAAATAAATATTAGTTTTGAATTTGTAGACCTCTGAAAGGGTTTCAGAGAACTTCAGGATTTTTTGGACCACACTTTGATAAACATTGATCTGTACTATAGATAGAATCTTTTCTTAGGTATAAATTGGACAAAAGAGATTCTAAAGTTATTTTCAACTCTGAGTTTCTACAATTCCTCAGGTCCTTGGCAGACAAAGCATTTTGAAAAACTACACTAGGTGATGTGATGGAGATAACTGTTTCATGGTAAGATAACTCATGCATGTCATCTCACTCTCTAAGATAAGATGCTAAATGCCACAAAGTGTACAGGAATACAAACTCCTAAAATCTTATAGTTCAAAGCTATCTACAAGCTCATTTAGACCAATCACTTGACCAGCTAGTCTTTATTTTGTAGGTCCTTCTAAGTTACTACATCTTGAAGTAGTTTATTCCATTATTGAATAGCTCTCTTTTTTCATACCTAATATTTGAGGCTTCACATGGGACTCAGGTGAAACTTTTTTATAATCCTAACAGACAAATGCCAGGAAAATTAATTATTTGCATGTGATATATATTAAGATAGATCCTTTTGTGAAAAAATTACCTAATATTATCAAGAAGTATGTGGTGATATTTGGATGATACCTTGAGACTTATAGATTGTAACTTGATTCCACTATCCCTTACTATCATAGAATACATTTTTAACTGAAAGTATGTACTTCCATCTGGAAGCAGTTTCCCTGCAATCACCTCTCATCCATAGGTACATCTTCCTTGAGCTTTGCTTTTCTCCCAAAAAAACTATCATTCAGTCCTCAAATACCATTTCCCCAGGGTTCCATGCAGGTTTTAGGACTCAAACTTCAGGACTTTTCTTAGTTGTTTCTCCAAAGGAAACATGCTGTGTGGAACATGTTTCTGAAATATTAATAAGACCCAGAGTAGAAGAAACTTCAACGAATGCAGAATTTCATTATGGCTAAATCCCCTGAAGTTCAAGTGCTTTTAATAACATCCACCAGAAAGTTTGAAAAGAAAAGAAAGGAGAATGGTGACTGAGAAAAGTCTCCTTTTGCTTGAGAACAAATTTGTGTTAAAAAGTTCTGGGCTTTCACAAAACATTTCCAGTCAGAAAGCAGCTTTTTTAATATTGTAATATTTTACAGATTATCCCATATTCTGAAATGCCTACATGTATATTTATAATTTTGGAAGAAGGGAAGCTGTTCTTTGAACAAACAAGGCAGAATTTCTTCTACTAAAGTCTGTGTATTGTGAATCTGTACCAGCAGGCTTTCACATAACGATGAACTGCATTTAAGCCATTAACTTTGTGTTGTCTGCCACATGAACAGGGAGTCAGGGGCTTAGCTTGTCTGTTTTGTATTGTACTTCCATTTTAATGCAGAAATCCATGGAAAAAATCATTGTCATGCATTTCGAAGGGATCTTGGGGGGAAAAATCCAAATTATTCTACAGTGCTTTTCATGAATAAGTACCAGTGCCTGACCTTATCTTGTCATTTAGTCTGGGAATAATTTCTCTACCTCTACCAGTGTTTTCAAAGCAAAAACCTTCATGGTTCTATTTAAGGAATAACTTCATCCTTCTCATGCCTTTCTTAGACTGAAACACTTCTATATGTGGCTAGAGCCTAAATTTAAATGGCTCAGATAATATTCTTTGCACTAATTTGACTGAACAGAAAAAAAAAATGGAGACATTAAGCTAGTGAGTATGCACACAATTCTGGAAGCATATATATATATATATATATATATATATATATATATATATATATATATATATAATTCAATTGAAATATAGATTGAATGCCTACTATGCACAGTGTTGTAATTGCTAAATAGAACTGGTCATAAGCACTAGTATATTTGTATCACTTAAAAGTTTTTACTTCTAAGGTGAATAATGTAAGTGGATCATTAAGACTTCATTCCTTAAGTAAATAATGATCTAGAGAGGCATGTTTGAAAATGACAAAGAGACCAACAAGTCGTTTTTTGTTTTTTTTTTTTTTTTGGTGGAAAAAATATATAATTTAAAAAATAAAAAAAAAAATAAATCAGCCTTATAAATAGTGTGACATGCAGTGATGAATGAGATTTTGAGATACAAGTTAAGTACTTTAATATAGCAATAAGCTTTCTCCACTTATAGTCTTCCAAGGGAATTTTCTGAGTTTTCTTTTCTAGGAGTTTACCTTCTCCTTTATCCATATTTATGTCTGCTACAAGTTCTACATGTTTTCCCCCTTTGATTTAGAAGAAATTTTCCAGAAGTTGAAGCAAAACTCATAGAATTAGGCATGAAATTTGTACATGTTGCATTTGTCTTTCTCTATATACATATCTGTGAATATATCCACAAATAAACAGATATCTCTGTGTATGTGTACATATACATCTATTTCACATTAGGAAAATTATTTTTGCATCTGTTACTGACCTGAAAGGTTTTTCTAAGTTTACTCTTTAAAGAAGGTCTACCTTTTTTTTTTTTTTTAATTTTCAACCTATTAAAAAACATCTTTAAGTAGAATTATTTGAAATAGAAATTTAAAAAATGTGGTTTAACAGCTTTTGAAATATATGGATTCTGATTGGAGACATAAAAGTTTAGAAAAAATATTATAATCATTAAAGAACTATTTAGAGGAAACCATTTTTTTTTGAAAAACAGATGACCTGTTTGCAAAATAAACTTATGAGTAAAGATTGAAAATAAACTAGAGAGTTCAGATAAAGGCCTCATTTTTAAAATATGTAGGAAAATGACTCAAATTTATAACAATATAAACCATTATTCAATTGGTAAATAGTAAAATGATAGGAACAAACAATTTTCAAATGAAGAAATTAAAGTTATTTCTAGCCATATGAAAAAATGCTCTAAAATCATTATTGATTAGAGAAATGCAAATTAAGCCAACTCTGTTGTCTTACTATTACACACCTCTCAGAATGGCTAAGATGACAGAAAAATATAAACATAAATGTTCCAGGGGATATGGGAAAACTGGGACACTAATACATTGTTGATGGAGTTGTGAGCCAATCCAACCATTCTGGAGGACAATTTGGAACTATGCTCAAAAAGTTATCAAATTGTGCATACCCTTTGATCCAGCAGTGTCTCTCTACTGGGTCTATATTCAAAGAGATCATAAAAAAGGGAAAAGGACCCACATGTGAGAAAATATTTGTGGGAGCCCTTTTTTATAATGTCAATGAGCTGGAAACTGAGTAGATGCCCATCAGTTGGGGAATGTTAGATAAGTTATGGTATATGAATATAACAGAATATTATTATTGTATAAGAAATAATCAGCAGGATGATTTCAAAAAGGTCTAGAGATACTTGCATGAACTGATGCTAAGTGAAGTGAGTAGAACTACTCACATTGTACACAGCAAAAAGAATATTATATGATGATCAACTGTGATGGACTTGATAGTTTTCAATAATTAGATGATTCAGGCCAATTCCATTAGGCTTGTGATGAAGAGAGCCATCTGTATCCAGAAAGAGGACTATAAGTGACTATGGGTCACAGCATAATATTTTCATCTTTTTTTTCTTATTGTTTTCTTCTTTGCCCCCTTTTTATTCCTTTTTGATCTGATTTTTTTTTTTATTTTTCTTGTGCAGCATGATAAATGTGGGAACATGTTTAGAAGCATTGGTTATCTAGGGAAGGGGACTGGAATGAAGGAAGGGAGAAAAATTTGGAATAAAAGATTTTTCAAGAATGGATGTTGGAAATTATCTTTGCATGTATTTTGAAAATAAAAAGCTATTATAAAAAAGAAAAATTGGAATTATATAAGAGATTAAAAAGGACTAAAGAATGATAATTATCAAGATTTATGCCTATTTATTCTTTATTTTATCAAAGATTTATTATGAATTTAATTTAGAGGAGAAAAGATTTCAGTCACTGATGAAGAAGTACTTCATTATCAGACCTCTGCTGGTATAAGAATTTAGTAACAGTGAGAATTTTTTCAACATAAAGATTTTTTAAAGTAGAAAATAAATTTGTCTTTCAATCAATCAATAAGAATTTATTAAGTTCTTTCTGTATACCACATTTTCTGCAAGGCGCTGTAGACACAAAGGCAAGAGTTAAATGATATTTGCTTATTTTAGGGGAAGAGAAACACACACACACACACACACACACACACACACACATATATATATACATACACATATACTTTATACATAGATATGTATATAATACATATGCAAGTGTATGTAATTATTTGTTGGGTGAGAGAGCCTTATGGAAGATCACTATTGAAGCTGAGTTCTTAAAGAATCTATGGTTACTAACAAGATAGTATGACGATCAATTCCTTTTTTTTTTTTTTTAATCTTTTTATTTACAAAGCGTATGCATGGGTAATTTTTCTAACATTGATTCTTGCATAAGCTTTTGTTGCAAATTTTTACCTCCTTCCTCCCCTCCCCCACCGCTAGCTGACAGGTATTTCAATATATGTTAAATATGTTGAAATACATGTTAGATCCAATATGTGTATACATATTTATACAATTATCTGTTTGCACAAGAGGTTGCACTTCAGATCAAGAAAGAAGAAAAAGAAAAATTGAGAAAGAAAACATAATGCAAACAAATAACAACAGAGAGAATGAGAATGCTATGTTGTGTTCCATACTCTATGCCCACAGTTCTCTCTCTGAGTGTATGTAGATGGCTTTCTTCATCACTGCACAAGTAGAACTGGTTTGAATTATCTAAATATTGAAGATAGCCTCATTTATCAGAACTGATTGTTGTACAGTCTTGTTTTTGCCATATAATGATCCCCTGGTACTTCTCATTTCACTCAGCATCAGTTCATGTAGGTCTCTCCAAGCCTCTTTATAATCATCCTGCTAGTCGTTATTTCTTACAGAACAATAGTATTCCATAGCATTCATATACCATAATTTACTCAGCCATTCTCCAATTGATGAGCATCCATTCAATTTCCAGTTTTTGTCCACTACAAAGAGGGCTGCCACAAACATCCTTGCACATACAGGTCCCTTTCCCTCCTTTAAGATTTCTTTGGGATATAAGCCCAGTAGTAACACTGCTGGGTCAAAGGGTACACACAGTTTGATAACTTTTTGAGCATTATTTCAAATTGCTCTCCAGAATGGTTGGATCCATTCACAACTCCACCAACAATGTATGATGATCAATTCTCATGGTTGTGGCTCTTCAACAATGAGATGATTCAGACCAGTTCCAATGATCTTGTGATACAGAGAACCAGCTGCACCCAGAGAGAGGACTGTGGAGACTGAGTGTGGTTCACAACATAGCATTTTCACTCTTTTTCTTGTTATTTGCTTGCATTTTATTTTCTCTTTTTTTTTTTCTGATTTGGTTTGTTTTTTCTTGTGCAGCAAGATAATTATATAAATATGTAAGCATATATTGGATTTAACATATATTTATACATGTTTAATATATATTGGACTGCTTGCCATTTGGGGGATGGAGTAGGGGAAGGGGAGGAAAAAATTGGAACACAAGGTTTTGCAAGGATTAATGTTGAAGAATTATCCATGCATATGTTTTGAAAATAGAAAGCTTTAATTAAAAAAAAAATCTATGGTAACTAAGAATCTAAGGTAAAGAGGGAATTCTTTACTGGCATTATGGCATCCTTTGAAAAGGCATGAAAAAGAAGGATAGAATGTAGTGTCTGTGTGAGGAACATCAAGAACATTTTCGGTAGATCACAGATTATGTGAAGGCATATTATGTACAAGGATCAAAATATAGGTAAGAAGAAGGTTGTACATTATTTAAATGACCAAAAGAGGAGTTTTATTTGATCACAAAGGCAATAGAGAGCCAGTGGAATTTAATGAACAAAGAAATGACATGATCAGACCTGTGTTTTAGTAACATTACATTGATGATGTTGTGTAGAGAATTGATTGGAAAAGAGAAAGAATTGAAAAGTAGGGACCAATTAGGAGGCTGTTACAATTAGTCCACTTAGTAATCCTGGAGGTAGAGATATGTTAAAGATTACAGTTGACATTATTATTCAAAATAATTAAATGATTTTGCTTAATCATGAGGTTACCAGTAGTTTCTGATTTTTGGAAGACTGAAACCACAGATCAATATTGTTTCTGTGGAGCTATATTAATGGACATAAAGTTTGTCCCACACTTAATTAATCTATTAATTCAAGAAATAAATAACATTCATTTACAAACAGAGAAATGACATCATGAGAATGGAAAGTAATTTCAAATTTTATTGGAGGGGAGTCTAGCATTACTACTTGTCTGCAAATTAATCAGGGAAAGACCTATGGGGGAGGTGTTTAGTTTTTTTTTTTTTTTTTTTTCCCCCAAGGCTAATTCAAGTATTATAAATCTACGAGTTTATTATGTTGTCATTTGGATCAAAAGTCAGATACGTCAGTCTTCATGTCAACTTCCTCCACCCACAAATTCCAGAGGTGCCTATAACTTGGCCCTGAGCATGGGAAAGTAGGAGAAAGATTAAAAACATAGGCAGCTAGGGCTGGAGGAAAGAGAAAGTAATTTGCTTTGACCTAAGCAATAAATCTGCAGGGCAGTAATGACCATCTCTTGACACTGGTAGTGACATTGATCAAGTACACTGTCCCAGTCTTTTTTTCCCTCTTTTCTTCTCTCTGAATCACAGAGCCTCTCCTGATGGCCAAGTCACCAGTTTCCAATGAATGTCAGTGACTAGAGATAAAAGAACGACAAAAGTAAAATAGTCTCCTTAAATTAATATAACTTCTGATTTTTATAATTAGAAATGCCATCCTGAGAACCAAGGCAGAATGCCTATCATCTGCTTTACATGAAGGTTTTTGTTTTGTTTTGTTTTGTTTTAAAAGAGAGACAGAGACAGAGACAGTGAGCAAGAGCAAGAGAGAGAGAGACAGAGACAGAGACAGAGACAGAGAGATACAGAGAGAGACAGAGAGATACAATGAGAGAGACAGAGAGACAGAGAGAGAGAGAGAGACAGAAAGAGAGAGAGAGAGATAGAGAGAGAGAGAGAAAGAGAGAGAGAGACAAAAAGAGAGAGAGAGAGAGACAAAAAGAGAGAGAGAGAGAGAGAAAGACAGAAAGAGAGAGAGAGAGAGAGAGAGAGAGACAAAAAGAGAGAGAGAGAGAGAAAGACAGAAAGAGAGAGAGAGAGAGAGAGAGAGAGAAAGAGAGAGAGAGAGAGACAAAAAGAGAGAGAGAGAGAGAGACAAAAAGAGAGAGAGAGAGAGAGAGAGAGAAAGACAGAGAGAGAGAGAGAGAGAGAGAGAGACAGAGAGAGAGAGAGAGAGAGAGAGAGAGAGAGAGAGAGAGATGCTTTGTGAAGTTAAATCTCATATAACTTCAAGGGTCTGACTGGAACAAATAAACAAGCCGAGACCAAGGGAATTAAGTGACTCAAACACTATTGGTCACTCAATCAATTGAGTCTGGTTCATACGGAAAATATTGATTGCACTAGTTTGGATGCCTTAAAGCAATGAGTCAAAATGGAAAGAGAGCAGCTCATTTCTCCTCTTCTCACTTTCGTCCCAATCAAACCTGTTCCCTTTGGTGAACTGCTAGATACACAGATTTGCTAGAGAGCACAGACTAGCATAGTTGCTGTTTGTTTTTATCTCTGGAGAGTGAGATGCTGTGAGAAAGGAGTCATTTAACCTGTTTTGTGGCTTTAATTCTTGATTATTGCGACAGTTATGATGTAGAAGTTGTACCGGGCATTGCATTGGGCTTACTCTTGGAACTCAATTAGTAAACCTTATTTTATAGCCCTCTTTGTATGATTCTTTCATCGAGTTGCTTCTATGTGACACATGAAAGTGATATACTTCTCTACTCTGTAGAGATGTCAGGATAAATCTTAAGTATTCATTAAATGCTTTGAGTCTTTCAGTTCAATGTATGAGGTGTGTATGTGTATGCAAGAAAGCCTATCTTATTTATACCATCCACAAAAGTTATACTCTATTGACTCATTTTTAGCATATTTTCAAAGGTTTTGTCATTGTCAGATTCTCCCAGGGTGAAAAAGCTGTAGTTGTGGTCCTGGTGGTCTGTATCTGCTATCTGAAAACTAGCCTAAGTGGATTCCAAATGATAAACTTTTTTTGTCATATGACCTATGAAATTGATTAAAATATAAAACTATGGAGTCATAGTATTTCAAGTTGAATCTTCAGAGTCATCCAACATCTCAAAATTGAAATTTAACTTCTATACCCACTAAGGGGCTCTTCGTTCTGTGTGATGTCTTATCTTGATAATGATAGATGAATGACAGAAAAAAAGCCAAGAATATTGAGTTAGATAATTTTTAAATTATCTATAATTAGTCATTTTAATTATAACAAGATAGAACAAGGGATATACTCTTGGTTCTGGTGTCAGAAAAACAACTTCCTAAGCTCAAATCCGGCCTCAGACACTTATTAGCTGAGCCATCCTGGACAAAAGTCATTTAACCCCATTTGCTTCAATTTTCTCTTTTGAAAAATGAATTGGAGAAGGAAATGTTAAAACAGATCTATTTCTTCACCAACAATATCCCAAATAAGGTAATAGAGAGTTGAACATGACTGAAAAATGACTGAATTAAACTCTAAAGGTAAGATTGTTGTCCAATAATCCACAACTTACACTACAAGCTGTATAACCATAAACAAACTACAATCTTGCTAGTGCATAGTATCCACATACATAAAATGAGGATAATGATACATGTAAAACCTACTTCACAGTTGTGAGGACAAAATGAGATAATGCATGTAAAGTGCTTTGCAAAATTTAAAGTTTAAAAGGAAGGCCATTTATATTCCCCTGTATGAAGCATTATATTGATTGCAATGCACTTCAACAACATTTTCAGATCTTCTCAGGGATGTTTAAGGACAAACTAAGGAACTCAGCTATCAGTTTGTAAAATAGGGGGACGTGAATAAAGGGTACTTATTCGCCCATTTTATGATTTGTAGCTGAATGTGAAGTCCACTGATTCAATGTTAACAACACCTGCCTTCAAGGGTCATTGCAGATAGACAGTAATCTGGACCCAGAATTGAATAAAAGCAAATAAAGGAAGTGGTTGGGATTTGTGTAATGACACAAAACTTACAATGATCACAAGCTTCTCCCAGAAAAGCATACCAATTTTTAAAACAACATTGTTTTCCTGGTAGCTCTGTGAGTCATAAAACAACAATATCTCTAAATAGAAATTAATTCATCTCACCAAGTGATGGAGAGGTTCATTGTGGGTGTACATAGGTTATAGCCCATTATGGTGACTTTGCATAACTCATTGTTTAGTTATGTTTTGCAGTGGTTATTTTCTATAATGCATCAGCAAAGACAAGCTTAGACAGAAAAGGAAGTGGGTGAATTATATTAACCCCAAAACATTTAATAAGCTATACAATGTGCCAAAGCCTATTTCAAGTACTGAGAATACAAAGAAACACAAAAACATAAACTCATTTCTAAAAGCTCACATTCTAATGGGGAAGACAACTTGCAAAGAACTCTGTGTGTGTATGTATACATACATATATATATATATATATATATATTTATAATATATGCAAGGTAAATTGAATATAATAATCATATAGGAAAGACACTACTATTAAGAAAGAGAAGCAAGAAATGGATTCTTGGAGGATGCTGAGGCAAAATGGCAGAGAAAATGCAGAAACTCACCAAATCTCTCCCCCCCAAATGCTCCAAATTCATTTAAATAGTGCTTCAAAAAAAACTTTACATCATTGAACCCCCCTCCAAAAAAAAAAAAAAACAACAAACAAACAAAAAACAAAAAACAAAAAAAAAAAAAAACTAGAGTAGAACATTTTCCAGCCAAAGACAACTTAGAAGATCTGCTGAAAAGATCTGCAACACTAAGGTGAGAGACCAGTGTTCAGTCTTGGTACAGGCAACACTAGTGAAGCCCTGGCCCTAACTCCAGCTCTGACACCAGTGCCAGCAAAACAGGGATCTGTTGCTTTAGCACACTAGACCTTATAGATATGGAGGGGCAGGGAAACTCCTAACTCATTTTCCAGGGCAGAAAAGACTTGTGGTTAGATTCCTAGAAGGATCTCTGAAAACAGCTGCACAAAATCCTTGAAACTTGGAACACTATACCTTCTACCGTGGAAAGAGCCCTACTTTAACAGAGTTAAAAGCTGAAGTAATAGTCTAGGAAAATATTTGAAAGAGACTGAGTATAAAAACCCTGGAAAGGTAATAAGGGACAAACAGGATTAAATATTTGATCTAGGAGACAATCGGGAGCCATTGCAGTTTAATTAATTGGTGGAAAGGAGGCTTAACATGTTGAAATTTGTATTTTAGGAAGATTACTTTAACAGTTGGAGGATGAATTGGAGTGGGGAGATTTATGACAGAGACATAACCCAGCATGCAGAACCAACAAGCCATTAAAATAGTCTAAGCAGGAAATGATGAAGACCTGGGCTATGGGGAATGTTTGCAAGAGATGTTGCACAGATAAAATCAACAAGATACCAATAGATTAGATTAGGAAGGGTGTGAGAGGGAAGGCAAATAATAGCTGAACAAGCCTAGTATTGTGATAGTGCTCATAACATTTTGAAAACTTGGAGAAAGATCTAGAGGACTACAGGGAGAAATTTGTATAGGGTTTAAAGAAAGACAGAGATGATTATTGGTTTGAATGGGAAAGAATAGATGGCCACTTGCAATAACTAAGGAACAGGCACATCAGTAAGATCGCAAATCTAAATATTATATTAACTATCTATTTATATTCCTATAAAAATTTATCTGGAGAAATAGACAACATGTAAGCAAATCTTTCTGAGTTATTTGTTGATAGCTTTACTCCTTGTTATTGGACATCTATTGACAATAATGTTTTATCCCTTTACCTTTCTGTTCTCCTGATTCCATACTACTCTCATCATCTGTGAGCTTCCTTAGACCAAGAAGATTCCAAAATGAAAGTCATGAGACAGAGATGTACAAAAACATCACATTTAAAAATATGTTTAATTTTAAATGGAGTTCATAAAAGACTGTAATGGTTCCTAGTAGACGTCATTCTATTAATGCACAATGCTCTGTTATTTTAAGATGATTATTTTTGTACAAAATTATAAAATTCCATTATAGATAATCATGCTGATGTTGCTACAGATACAGAAAGTATGTAAATGACAAGTGAATTCAATGCCCTTGTGAGGAAGCTGGAATATTCAAATGCTAATATCTTTTAGTTTGGGATTTTTTTTTTATATCACACATCAAAAGGAACATTTCCTAATTTTAAGACAATTTGTATAAAACTTCATTGTAGAAAATGAAGCCCCTTTGGAAGTATGAGAAACAATGACAAAAGCTGTGCTGGATGAATTCTGATTTTTCTATGCGCACTTCCTTCAGAGATAATTTTTAAAGAAAATACCACATTTAGATCTACATGGGACTTTAGTAAGTATTCAAACAAATTCCCCTTTTAGAAATAAAGGAAACTGAGGCCTAAGGAGGAAAAGTCTTGCTTAAGATCATTAAGAGAGGATTTTTAGAAGGTGATGATTCAAGTATTCTGAATTCAAATTCTTTTCTACAAATTTCTTGGAATGTAAACTCCTGGAGATCAGGAATTCTTTCAATTTTTCTTTTGTGACCCTAGCTCCATGCCTGGCCCATAAAAAAGTTCAATTGATGTTTTTCAAATTGAATTGAATTAAAATTATCTTTCCCCTCCACTCCATTTCCAATCTGGTTCATCTAAGATTTCGACCTTGGAAGGCAGACATGATTTCAGACTTGATCTTTAGCAGCATATTCCAATACTTAATATAATACATCATGAAAATGTGAGCCTATCCATCTCATGTCGTGATGCTTATGCAGATGGGTCTATTTAGAAATGCTATTAGAAAAGCTGCCCCTAAAATATACAATCTGCCTTTTCAACCATTTTATCTTTAGAATTATGTTCATTGCAGATCAATGGAACAGAGAATACAATCAACTTCTCTTTGTAGGCATTCATACCTGAGGTACCCCTGAGTGTTCTGTGTAATGAAAAACATCACTGTCAACTGCTTTCATAAAACACAGAAAATAACATTTTTTTTCCCTAGCAGTACTGAAGAAATAGAACTGATGTTGAATCAAACAGCATGAAGAAATATGTCTCCCTTTAGTTTAATACATCTGAAAAACAAATTCAGGATTTGATAAGTAAAGGGATAAATGCTTTAGGAATAGGTCATGTTGGTTGACAGAAAATCCCTAATAACTGTGTGCTCTCATGAATTCTATTTCAGAATTCTTATTTTCTCAAGGTCTAATATGTCAAAAATTATATTGGTAACTAAAGTTGTACTGAAGATATTTTAACAACAATAATAATAATACCAATGATGCAAATAATATCTATACAGTGATTAGTATATGCCAGACACTATGCTAAGTGCCTGCACAGATTATGCCATATGATCTTCAAGAGAAACATAGGGGGTAGTTGCTATTTTTATCCCCATTTTACCTTACAAAAACTGAGGTTTAGGTTAACTGACTTGCCCAAAGTCACATAACTAATATGTGTCTGAGACTAGATTTGAGTTCAGATTTTCTTGATTGTAGGCCAAGTGGTCTCCCCACTGTTCCATATAGTTGCTTTGATTGTTATTGACTATATTCACTATAATTTTTCTTTGATTTTTTTTATTTTGATGTTACTTGGATATCTTTTTACATAGCTAATTATTGTATGAAATTATAGGATCATAGAATGACAGAGCTTGAATGAGACCTTACAGATTATTTATTCTACCCTCCTCATTTTAGAGAGGAAACTGACTCTAAAAATTGTAGTCACATAGCCAGTGTTTGGTAAAATTGTATCTAGAACCCAGGTCATATAGGTGCTTTTGCAGTCTAAACAATGGATCTCAGAATAGTATGTTTTCTATGAGAAAAAAAACAACAACAACAACAACAAACTAGCATGTATGCACTCAGGTGGTCTACTAATACCCAGGGTTTGGCAGACTGGCAAGAGAAATTGTTCAAATATTCAATAGCAGCTATGGAATCAAGTTTCATGTTGTTCTATTATATTTCATTTTATAGCCACCAGAGTAATGCATGTCCATTGCTAGGGCTATATAAAAGACTTAAGTACCAATGTTCCTTTACTTTAGTGTGAATGGCCTGATAACACACTAAAGAGAGCAATGGGAAAGGAATTTATTTTTTCTGGGCACCAAGGGATCCTTCAGTTCCCTGAAAGATGTAATGTTGGGGATAATGATGGGATTAAATCCTTTAGATAATGGTGCCACATTACATTGCTACCTATTAGAGCTAGATATTCACCTTAGCTACCTGAATCTGTATTTTTTAAAAAATAATCAATTTATTAAGATATTTCACCATTTCTGAATACAGTTAAGTTGAATTTTATTTATTTTCTTATAATGTTTGAAAAAAAAAACATGACTTACAAGAAAGCCTCTAGAATTTAAAGAGGCTATAGTCTATTGCCATTTTATAGGGGAGGAAATTAAGACTTATTGGAAGAGTGACTTATTCAAGGTCACAGAGTGAATTAGTACCTAAATTGGTACATCTGCAAGAATATTTTAGATACATGTTCAAGGCCTTAGGACAGGAATATATTGGCTCATATTTGACAAAATGACTCTTGGAAAAAATGACACTTAAAAATTTAGTCTTTACATTTCTTCCATTACTTTCTAAATTGTAGGCAATCAACAAAATTATAATTCAAGCCCTGATTTGTGTAGCATTTGCTGTGTTCTGAGTTGTAAATACTCTCCCTGGAAATTTAACTATCAGTTCTATTGAGCTAGTTTGAGATGAATCTACCACATTGCAGGTTTAGGAAGAAAAACCATGATTCTTAAAGTAATTGAATTTCAACAATATAAATTCCATTAACTGTAATTCTGCTAAGCAGAACATTAAAACTGATTATACATTATTTTTGGAAAAAAGGTGAATGAAAAGGCAAGAAGGTGAAAATAAGAATTTAGTTCTTCATAAATTCATAGCTTTAAAACCAGGAGAGATCTTGAATGTCACCAAGTCAAATACTCTTCTGAAAGATGGACAAAAACAGTGAACTCTTCTTCCTTAAAGGTCTTCAATCAGAGACTGGATAATCACTTGTGGAAACTTTTGTAGAAATTTCATGGCTAGATTGGACTAGCTGGCTACTGAATAAGTACCCTTCCAATTTTAATTCATTGTTTATTATTTCTCTCTATATATCTCTTTTTCCTTCTTTCTCTTTCCTTCCTCCTTAGGATATAGAGTGCCTATTCTGGGCATGTGTATGTGCTTGTGTGTGTGGGTGTGGGTGTATGTGTGTGTATATGAGAGTGTGTGTGTATGTGAGAGCGAGAGGGGGGTTGTATTTCAGTTTTTATAATTGAGGCAAAGAGACCTTCCTTGATTTGCCCGGTGTCACACACTTAGTAAGTGTCTGAGATGATGTAATTTCATGAATCCAATCTCAGTTCTTTATCCTGGGTACCATTTAGCTTCCTTTGTCACTAATCAATTATATTAGATCCATTAAAGTCTAAAGAAATACAGATTTTAAAAGGAAATGAATATTCTAATAGGTAGATACGATAAAGGAGTGAACTCCAAGTCTAGGGCATACCTTAACTTAAGAATTCCTTCCATGAAAAGCTTGTCCCCCATGACATTTCTAAGAGGATCATAAGATCCAGAGCTGAGAGAGCATCAATTAACTTAGTTATCTTATTGTATAGGTAAGTAAACTGAGGACTAGAGAGGGAAAGTGGCTATGATTACAAAATCATAAATGTTGAATTGAAAGCAGAGATTTATTGGAGTTAGCTTAAAACATATTGCAAAAGCTGATTGTTAAATCTTCACTCTAATATATACATCTCAGAAATCAGCAAATTCTACAAAACAACTTGTGACTGATGGCTTTATTGTCTAGATTTAAGAAAGTAATAAAGATGAGTAGTAAATGTTCATAATGCAGATTAAATTCAAAATTGTGAATTTTAAATATTGTTTTATTTTACCTTGTGTTTTTCCTGCACAGCCTATTATTCGATATTTACCAGCATCCTCC
Organism: Sminthopsis crassicaudata; assembly: GCF_048593235.1. Lineage (NCBI taxonomy): Eukaryota > Metazoa > Chordata > Mammalia > Dasyuromorphia > Dasyuridae > Sminthopsis > Sminthopsis crassicaudata. The sequence continues at coordinate 240,217,068 of NC_133618.1, read as the reverse complement.
TGGCTAGAAGGGACATTACAGATCATGCAATAAAATATAATGTTCAAATGAGGGAAGTGAGCCTAGATGAGTTTGGTTATGACCATAAACATTATTTAAACATCTGAGTCAGTAATTGAATTCTAGTTCTAGTCTATTCTTTCACTGCACTGCAAGTTTTCACAAGTTGTAAGTTACAGAAAAAATATTCAAATCCATGCCTTTTGATGCTAAACTTATTGCTTTTTCCACAATACCTTCTCTTCTTACCTCCCCACTCTTAAGAGAGCTGTGTTTAGAATTCTAGGGGATCAGTTTTGACTTTTCATTTTGCCTTAGGCAAAAGCAAAGCATCATTACTCTTTCTGTAGAGCTGGATTTCCAATTCACTGAGTTCTCAGGTCTGGGGGATAGCAGTTGAGTGAGAATTGAATAATATCCTGAATGATCTTTAATTGTCCCAACTCCATCTTTCACTCTACAAATTAAAAGTTACAAGAAGTAGAGATTGGCAAGTTTTTGTTTTGTTTTAGTTTTTTTAATGAAGATACTGGTTACAAATATCACTGAGGGAATGTTTCTTTTTATAAACATGCTTTCAGTCATCATCACAATGACAGAATTTTTAAAATCTGTAAACAGAAAAGCTATAAAAATGGTACATTGATCTTTTCCTCCTACCTTTGGTGTATTATGTATTCTAAAAGCTTTTGGTCCAAGTTCAGTAGAGGCTTCTTAAAAGTTGCATAGCAAGAAATGATCATTTATAAAATATGGCAATCTGAGGTAAAGACTTCTGTAGAGATGGTTTTTGGTGACAGTCTTTATATCTCAGTAACATATTAATACTCAGGGCACTTCTCACTAATCCTCCAAGCTAAGAATAGTTGGATAAAACAAACTACCAGATATTACATTATTCTAGGGTCAGACCCTTTCTATCTTTGAAGTTTGCAATGTTTTGAGAAGGGCACAGGTAGAACAATTAAGAGAGACTGATCTGGGGGCAGCTAGGTGGTGCACTGGATAGAGCACCAGCCTTGAATTCAGGAGGACCTGATGAGTTCAAATGTGATCTCAGACACTTAACACTTCCTAGCTGTGTGACCCTGGGCCAAGTCACTAAATCCCAGCCTCAGGGGAAAAAGAGAGAGAGAGAGAGAGAGAGAGAGAGAGAGAGAGAGAGAGAGAGAGAGAGAGAGAGAGAGAGAGAGACTTATCTGATCTTTCTGGAACTACCCACATCATTATTTTCTGGCAAATGTAGCCTAATGGGAAGACCACTAGACTTTGAGTAAGAAATATAGGTTCAAGTTTTAACCTGGTTTTGAGATTTGCCATATGCTTGTGGATAGATCATTTTCCTTTCTAGGACCTGAGTTACCTCACATGTAAAATGGGGAAATTAATAATTATATAACCTACTTAAGAAGGCTGCTGTAAAGGTAGCTCCCTGTAAATTTTTAAGGGTTACATAAATCAGATTTATTTTTTATTTGCTTTTTAATAGAAAATAAGCTTTCCTATTGACATTGACATAATACTCTATCTGTCACAAGTAGTATTATTTTTTAAATGTTGAAGTATTATATCTATCTTTTAGTGTATAGAGAGTCAATGTTTAAGGCAAATTTATTCAGAAATATTGTTTCTAACTTGATGCTTATATTCTATTTTTCTCAGATTGCCCAAGAGAGAGTAAAATATAGTAGAACGAACTGTGGAAATATAATCAGAGGATCTTAAACCTCCTCCCATATTTATCCATGTTTGCTCCATATGCAATTTGGGGAATCTGGGTCCGTTTCCTCATCTGTACAATGAGATATGAAATTAAATGATCACTAAAGACTCTTCTAGCTTTAATGATTTTGATGCAAGGAACAGAACAGGCGAAATGAGTAGCTTCATGTCCACCGATTTTTATTTTTTTAAGATTTAGGATTGTAATTTATTTTAGAAGATATCTAGTTCAAATTTCTCTTTTACAAGTGAGGAAAAGGAGAAAGAACAATTAAATTACTTGCCTAGATACACAACTTGGACCTTTCCCTTTTTTCATTTTCCTAACATAAGAGAAATGATATTCATAAATCATGCCTTATTCTCACCTTCCTCAATTGATTTGTACACACATTAAGAATATTTTCCCCAGTTACATATAAACAATAAACATTGTTTTTAAAACTTTGAGTAAAAAAAAAATTCTCTACCATTCTCCCTCTCTATACCCACCTCTCATTGACAAAGCAGACAATTATATATAATAATAATAATAATAATAATAGAGGTTATATATGTGTAATTATACAAAACTTTTGCATAATAGGTATGTTGTAAAGAAAAACAAGAGAAAAATACTCAAGAAATTTATTGTTATATATTTTGAATCCTCCATGATGATGTTCTGCTGAACACATCACAATGTTCTGTTTTATTTTGTTTTCCTTTTCTAGTTTTCTTTTTTTAAATTTTGTTTCAAACTATCTTCAGATGCCATTGGTCTTTTTTTTCTAGGGATGGATAGTGCTGTCACTCTGTACACAGTACATTTCACTTTGCATCAACTCATGGAAGTCTTCCCAGGTGTTTCTGAGAGCATTTTGCTCATCATTTCTTATAGTACAATAATATTTCATCATAGTCAAATACTACAGTTTGGTAGCCAGTCCCTAATTAATGGGCATTCCTTTTTTTTTTTTTTTTTTTTACCTAGAGAAAGAGCTACTATAAATATTTTTGAAGATGCAAGTCATTTTCCTTTTTGTTTTTTCTTCTGGGAAACAGATCTAGTAGTAGTATTGCTAAGTCAGTAGGTATGCATGATTTTATAGCCCTTTGTGAATAGTTCCAAATTGCTTTAGAGAACAGTTGTATCAGTTAACAATTCCAACAGCAGTGCATTATTGTCTCATTTCCCCCCACATTCCTTCCACTATTTGTCCTTTTCCATTTCTGTCCTATCAGTTAATTTAATAAGTCTGAGTAGTAACAAAAATTGTTTTAATTTGCATTTCTCCAATTAACAGTGAGTTAAAACATTTTTTAATATGGCTATAGAGGACTTTGATTACTTTATCTGAAAACTGTTCATATCTTTTGATCATTTATCAATTGGGGGAATAATACTTTTTAAAAATAACACTGACTTCAGAGAAATAAGGCCTTCATCAGAAAAAAAAAAAAAAACTTGTCTTAAAATTTATTTCAGAATTACTATCACAATATTGTCCTCCCCAAAACCTATTTATTCTATTCTATCTATCCTTTCATTCTGTCTCTCCTCAGAAGTGTTTTGCTTCTGATTACCCCTCCCCTCCTCCAATCTATCTTTCCTTGTCACTCTCTCCCTCTTTTCATCCCTTCCCTTTCTCCTTTACTGTAGGATAAGATAGATTTCTATACTTATGTTGAGTGAGAATGTTATTTCCTCTTTGAGCCAATTCTGATGAGAGTATGATTCATTTCCTCTTCTTCTTCCCCCCTTCCCCTCCACTGTAAAAGCTTTTCCTTGCCCATTTTATGGCAAAGAATAGGTCTGAGACTCATTCATATTTTTCTTCAAGGCTTTGGATGTAGGGATTTAGACTTTGTTATCTTCTTCTGAGTGTATGTTTTGATCTCTTTTATCATTGTAATGCCATTCCATTTCTCTTTCCCTTTCACCCAGTACATTCCTTTCTTATCCCTTAATTTTATTTTTTAAATGTTAATGTTAAAAAATGTTTAAATTTTAAAAAAAAATTTAAATTAAATTTTAAAAAATCTTCATATTCAATTCATACTTGTGCCCTCTTTTCTTATGTGTTCCTAAATGTCCTAATGATGAGAAAGTTATCATTTACAAATATCATCTTTCCACATAGGAATATACACAGTTAAACTTAATAAGTCCTTTATGAATTTTCTTTCCTGTTTACCTTTTTATGCTTCTCTTGTGTCTTGTATTTGAAAGTCAATTATTCTATTCAGCTCTGATCTTTTCATTATGAATGCCTGAAAGTCCTCTGTTTTATTGAATATGTTTTTTTTTCTTGAAGTGTTATATTCACTTTTACTAGATAAGTGATTCATGGTTGTAATCCCTTTGCTCTTTGGAATATCATATTTTAAGATCTCTGATCCTTTAGGTTAGAAGTTGCTAAATCCTATGTTATTGTGATGGTGTTGAATTATTTCTTTCTGAATACTTGCTATATTTTCTTCTTGACTTGTCATTTCTGGGAGTTTTCATTTTGGGATCTCTTTCAGAAGTTAATCAGTGGATTCTTCTAAGTCTTCTTTTTTTTTAAACATTCTGTTTCTAGAATATCAAGAAATTAGTGGTTTCTCTTTTTTTGAAGAACAGTTTTTCTTACTAATTTTCTTCAACAATGATGTCTAAGATTTTTTTTTTTAAATCATGGCTTTCAGGTTGTTAAATAATTTTAAATTATCTCTTCAGACTTTATTTCCCAAGTCAGTCCCCACCCTCCTTTTCCCCTCCAGCCAATAACATATTTCATATTGTCTAAATTTTTTCATTCTTTTGGTTTTCTTTTATTGTTTCTTAATTTCTCATAAAGACATTAGTTGTCATTTGCTCAGTTCTAAAGTTTAAGGAATTATTTTCTTTAGTGAGCTTCTATATCTCGTTTTCCATTTAGTCAATTGTTTTGTACTTTTTTTGGAGTCTGTTTTTCTGTTATGAATTTTTGTGCCTCTTTTCTATTTGACTTCATGCTTTTTTATTAATTTTTATAATTATAACATTTTCTTTGACAGTACATATGCATAGGTATTTTTTTTTTTTTACAACATTATCCCTTGTACTCCCTTCTATTCCGAGATTTCCCCTCCTTCCCTCCACCCCCTCCCCTAAATGGCAGGCATTCCCATACATATTAAATATCTTATAGTATATCCTAGGTACAATATATATGTGCAGAACCGAATTTTGTTGTTGTTGTTGCAAAGGAAGGATTGTATTCAGGAGTTAAAAATAATCTGGGAAGAAAAACAAAACAAAACAAAACAAAACAAAAAAAAAAAACAAACAATGCTCACAGTTTACACTCATTTCCCAGTGTTCCTTCTCTGGATGTAGCTGATTCTGTCCGTCATTGAACAATTGGAATTGGATTAGCTCTTCTCTATGTTGAAGATATCCACTTCCATCAGAATACATTTAAAATATTTAAAAGATGCCTCTTGGCATCTTTTAAAAAATAAGGGATTTCTCAAAAGAAGACCTGAATTCTAATTTTTACTTTTACTACTTAATACCTCAATAATGCGGGATCACTTACCATGTCTAATTCTTATTTCATTTCTTCATAAAACAGAAATAATAATAAGTACACTCCCTCCTCATAGGATTGTTGCAATTGTCAAGTCAGATGTATGATATAATATATATTGTACAATCTATATGTAAGGTTTTCACTTTATTATCTTCTTCTGAGTGTGTTTTGATCTACTTTGCCATCAAAGTTTTCTATGATCAGAATTTTTTTCCATTGTTTGCTCATTTCTCCAGCCTACCACTTGACTTTTAAACTCTTTTTTAAATAATTATAACTTTTTATTGACAGTACATATTCATGGGTAATTTTTTTTATCCAATATATATATATTATACCTCTAAAGCACCATGTAAAACATAACTGATTATTTTTGTTTCTGGAATCAGTGATAATGTGGGGAGACAAGTCTTACCTCCAATCCAATTTAAGAATTAAAGTAAACAGACACTAATTTGTAACTAATTCCTTTTCTTATATTCTTCTTGTGGTTCAGCATAGACTCCAAAATATCAAAAAGCTGCAAACAATAAGATATAATTAATCACATTAAGAATGTCATTGATGATTTATGGTCCCTGGTGCGCTGGTCACATTACCTTGAAATGACATGTTGGTGCTGCCAGGTAAGGAGTCCTTAAACAGCAATGCAGGATTTTCTATTAGGGGAAAAAACATTGTTTTAAAGTTTCATGCTTTGATTATATTTTTCTCTGCTGGCCTCCAGAGGAAATGTGTGTGTTACTAAAGAGTGCTTTAAAAGCAAACCAAGGACAGAGCTGTTCTGAGCTGTTATAGGACACTGGATAGATGTAGGGTAGAGCTAAGCCAGTGTTTGCCATTATAAAGCATGCAACTCATTACAAGTGCTGTGTCAGCCCATTTAATGTCTAGCTATCTCATCTGTGTTTGAACAGATAACAAATCTTCTGTTCCCAGTCTTGCTTTTTCTCCCACTTGAGAATTTAGATCCACCTTCATTTGCTTCAGCCTTCCCCAGTGCTAGATTGGAGGCAGCAGGAGATCCTGGAAATAGTACCAGCTTTAGTGTACAGTGGAACTAAGTTATACATCCAGGTTATGCTCCTCACTAGGGGGCTGGATGGCCCTGGACAAGTCCTTTCATCTCACTAAGTTTCACTTTTCTCATCTATACAAATGGAAGTAAGACCTCACAGGTGTAGTTCATGTTGTTGTGAAGATTCAATGTCACAGCATATGTTAAATTCTTTGTAATCACAGGTTTTCTTCAAGTTTCAGCCTCAGGTCATTTTTTGCATGAAGTCTTTCCTGATCCCTTCTGTGATTGGTGCCCTTCTCTTAAAAATTAACATCTCTTTTTTGCTGCATACATCCATCCATGCATATATGCATCCATACATGCACATATGTGAACCTAAACACATGTATATGCACATTCATTCATACACATGCACTTAACATCCCTAAGCAAGAGCAGACTCAAATACAGATGAAGTGGATTGTATGCATCTATATCCATCTGCACATGTATCTATGTGTGTGTGTGTTTCATTTTCTGTCTTTCTGTGTCTCTGTCTCTGTCTTTCTCTCAAAAGTAGATGTTTTGATCTTTTGCTTGATGATTGATTAAGGATCATAAGGCACTACATGATATGACAAGAATCTTAATAAATATGGGCATTACTACCTATAATTCAATACTTTAGCAATCCTGTTTTTATCAGAATAGTTACTTCTTCAATGAAAACAGATTCTAACACTAACTTAAAGTATTTTCACCTCAATGATTCCTGTCAGGCTTTGAGAACTAGACCAACCTCCATAACATGATAAGAGATGAAGTAGGAGTTCAGATTTGCTGCTTTGATTGGTTTTGTTGCTGTTATTATTACCATTATTATATCATATATTTTTGTCTAGAATGGTAACTTCATTGGTGTAAGGAACTCTATGATTGCAAACTCCTCCCACCTTCTCTTCATTGCTGACAAAGGCTTTAAAAAGCTTCCTAGAGTATTGAAAAGTCAGGACTTGCTTAGGATTCTAGAACCAGAATATGTCAAAAGACTTCTTTCATCACATGGATTCAGTTTATATCATATTTGTAAGGATATGTAAGTGTGTAGAGAAGGATAGGGCAAATTCAGAGACTTTGGAGGATTTTATTCCATTTTCAAAGCAATAGAAAAGCCATTTGAAATTAAAGGGGTTCATTCTTTATGCATAGCTCGAGGGAAATGCCTCCTTTTTATCATCTTTGCCATATTAAGCCTTACAAATTTGTCATTGACCACTAGTATTTTTGTTTTCACAAGACATTAAAGAAGAGCAGAATTTACAGCTCTAAGAAAGTTATGAATCTTCAATTACCCATTATGGATTGAAGAAATAGAGTTTCCTAAACTCCTTGTGAGCCTGGGCACATTTGAGAATGCATGTCATAGAAATCCATGATAGGCTAAAGTTGAGAACAGAAAAAGCAACTTTGGTCACACTTAGTGACTGAGATGAACCTATCAGCTGACAACTTTTTTAGCAGTGTAATGGAGTCTGCCTTATAGAACCTTTTTGTCTCTTTTCTTTCCTTCTATCAAATAACCCAGGCTATTCCTTATCTTACTTTGCCCATTGCAAAAATTAAGAAAAAAAAAGTAATAATGAAAATAATAGTTTTTAGATGAAGAAACTTTCTTGATTTTTACTAGAAAAATGCAAATAGCATCTATATTTTTTGTGTTTCTTATACTCCTCCAATATATGTCTTATAAAAATAAGAATCCTGGATGCTTAAAACAACTATCTATTCTGGCTGTGCTTGAAAGAAAGGCCATCATTGTAGATGCAGTGGCAGAGAGCAGCAAATTTAACTTGGAACAGCTGCTGTTAACATGGGCAGTATATGTATAAGACTCAAAATGAGCCAGAACCCTCATTAGAATCTCTGGATAAACTAGAGGGGAAAGAAAAGACATCATTCTTTGAGAGAACAAACAGAAGTAATTGAAACATGGTTTAGAAATGAGCACCTACTCTGAAATTATTGTGTAAAATAAAGACTAACAGCTCCTCCCTGTGTCACTTGCCTTTCTTTTTTCTCCTAGGAGGAGAGCAAACATGCTTCAAACTTAACATGTTTCAAATCAGTGATCACCATTTTGGACCCAGATTTCTAACCCTGACTTCTTTCTTCAATCATTTGTCAAGACTTATTGATTAATCATATTTAATGGGCCTGGAATTAGTAAATGTGAGTTACCATTTAACCCCAAAATTCATACTTTATTTTCTTCACTTGAGCATTTTATTTAAAATTTCTATTTTATTTTTTAAAGATCATTATTTCATTAAAAAAAATTGAAGAACACTGACATCATTAGCAACAACAACAAAAAAAATGATCTTTCATGGTAAGAGAAAATTGGAATTCTCAAAAAGATTGTAAAATTTCCTTAAAACGATCTATACTACACTTTTTCCACTATTAATTTTTAGCCAGGTCATTGTTCATCTCAGTGAATGTATATCCATCCACCCATCCATCCAAAAACACATGTATATAGAAAAAGACAGAGACAGAGATAGAAATGAACAAAACATAGATGTATATAATACATATATAATAAATGCTACATGATACAGGTTCAATCATGTTGGCATAATAAATGTCATATTATGCATATATTATAGTATATATGTGAAGCATATAGTTCATATATATATGTATATATATGCAAGGGAAATATATGTGTGTATATTATATGTATGTTTATATATTATACCGATTATATTATAGATATATATATATATGTGTGTATGTGCACACATGTGTATGTATATATGCGTATATACACACATATACACATATATACATATACACACATACACACATATATGTGTGAATGTGTGTATATATATATATATATATACATATATACATACATATATATACACCTACACATATATTATATATATATTCCCCAGAATATATATATATATATATTCACTAGAAATAGCATGATGGTAGAATATTGGACTTGCAATTGGGTAAACTGGGATGCAAATTTTGTCTCTAATAGTTACTACTTGTGTGGCCACAGACTTGAACTAGAATCAATTTAGATTAGAAATGTGTGTTTTTTCTATTTTTGTCATTATTATTATTATTCTTCCTCATCTCTGTCTCATCACTTTCCTGGCTTCTTTCACATCTCAGCTCTAGTTCTGCCTTCTTCAAGAAACTTTTTCCTGTCTTCCCTAATGTTAGTCCTTTCTGGCTGACTTTGTACATAATTGTTTGCATAATGGCTCCCCTAATAGGGCGCTCCTTGAGAGCAAGGGTTTTATCTTTTTAAAAAATAATTAATAACCCTTCCTTTTTATGCCCAGAATTTAAGCATAGTGCCCCAAACATGACAGATACCTATTTATGATTCTTGTTTGACTTGACTTGCCTAAAGTCACATGGGTAGTTAAGTAGCAAAGATAGAATTTGAACTCAAGTCCACTGACTCCAAATACAGCACTCTAAATGTAGTGTTCATTCAACTATATCACACTGTTCTAATTAGGAAAAAATGTTAAAATTAATTGTAATAGATTTCTGCCTTTCCCAAGACTATCTATGCTAGTAGAATATAAGCTGTTCTAAGTCTCATCAAGACAGCTACTCCACAAAGCATGATCCCTATCTATAGACTGGCGAAGTACAGAGTAAATCCCTTCCCCCCGCAGGGTGATGCCAGATCAATCAAACTACAAACTTTTATTAAACATTTAGAAATGTTCAAAAATATAAGAATAATGAATAAGAAAATAAGCTTACTTTCATTTTATTTTCTCAGTTAAATTTTAGTTTATTTAGTTTTCTGGATGAATAAAAGTTTATTTTCTCTCCTCACTCTTTCTCATTGGAAAAGATATTTAGCTGAGAGTACCCTTCAAGATAGGAAAGGAGAGTGGGCCTCCTCTTGTTTCCTTTGGGTCTCTACAGAACACCTAACAAAGTATACTGTACTCGATGTATTCCTCATAAATGTTTCTAATTTGCAAGGACAATATTATGTAAGAAATAATGATAATCTTGTGGATAACAAATGTTTGGATGATATCATTTAAGGTTGCATCTTAGTTGGTAAATAACAATCAGGAGACCTATTTATGAATGTAAATAGGGACACCATTTCAATGTCTTACATCCTATCTGACAAAGCATTATACCATTAAAACTCAGCATCTTGTTGTGTGTTTAGTATGGTGGTATCTAAAGACTGCTGCTGTTTTCTTTCTTTCTTTCTTTCTTTCTTTCTTTCTTTCTTTCTTTCTTTCTTTCTTTCTTTCTTTCTTTCTTTCTTTCTTTCTTTCTTTCTTTCTTTCTTTCTTTCTTTCTTTCTTTCTTTCTTTCTTTCTTTCTTTCTTTCTTTCTTTCTTTCTTTCTTTCTTTCTTTCTTTCTTTCTTTCTTTCTTTCTTTCTTTCTTTCTTTCTTTCTTTCTTTCTTTCTTTCTTTCTTTCTTTCTTTCTTTCTTTCTTTCTTTCTTTCTTTCTTCCTTCCTTCCTTCCTTCCTTCCTTCCTCCCCCCCTCCCTCCCTCCCTCCCTCCCTCCCTCCTTCCTTCCTTCCTTCCTTCCTTCCTTCCTTCCTTCCTTCCTTCCTTCCTTCCTTCCTTCCTTCCTTCCTTTCTTTCTTCTTCTTTCTTTCTTTCTTTCTTTCTTTCTTTCTTTCTTTCTTTCTTTCTTTCTTTCTTTCTTTCTTTCTTTCTTTCTTTCTTTCTTTTTCTTTCTTTCTTTCTTTCTTTCTTTCTTTCTTTCTTTCTTTCTTCTTTTTCTTTCTTTCTTTCTTTCTTTCTTTCTTTCTTTCTTTCTTTCTTTCTTTCTTTCTTTCTTTCTTTCTTCCTTCCTTCCTTCCTTCCTTCCTTCCTTCCTTCCTCCCCCCTCCCCTCCCTCCCTCCCTCCCTCCCTCCTTCCTTCCTTCCTTCCTTCCTTCCTTCCTTCCTTCCTTCCTTCCTTCCTTCCTTTCTTCTTTCTTTCTTTCTTTCTTTCTTTCTTTCTTTCTTTGGCAATTGACTTGCCCAGGGTCACACAGCTAGGAAGTGTTAAATGTCTGAGGTCATATTTGAACTCAGATCCAACTGATTTCAGGACCATTGCTTCACCTCGCTGCCCAAGCTGCTCTGTTTTCAGTGTGGTTTCTAAGAGCCTCTTGAAAATATTAGGAATAGACTTGAGCTAAAAGTAAGCACCCTTCTTGCTCACCAAGAAGTATTCCAACAATACAAATGACCAACAATAAAGGATATGATAAATGAAAAAAGTAATCATATGTATCAATTTGGCTGTAATAAACTGAGTTTTATCTTCTAGACTGGTCATATAATGTCAGTACTAGCACTTACCAGAAATTAAATAATTTTTGGTGAATTATTTTAACAGAGCTTACCCCAAAATCTTAAGATGGGAAGTGAGGAAAAATGAGATGTTCATACCATTATATAATAAGTTTTTTTTCCCCAGTTCTTTTATCTAGCTTAAGAAGCGGGAATTGTCTTGAATTTAATAATTACAGCACTACAATAGGAGTAGTAACATTATTCTCTCTACTGTTTTACTGCTACCAGACAGGGTGGTTTAATAGAGGAATTCATATTTGATCCTGGAGGCAAAAAAAGTCATTTTTTTTCAATAGGAGAATGACTTACCAAGATGTGTGTTTAAGGAAAATTTTGGAAGCTATAGGAGGAGAGATTGGAAAGGAGAGAGAATAAAAGCAGAGTCTAATTAGAATGATAATGTCTAGAAGAGTGGTGATGAGGACTGAACTAGGATGGTGTTTATGTGATTAGAGAGAAGAGGCAGATATGGGAGATATAAATGAGAAAGAATTTAAAAAAACTTGATAATTGATTGGATATTGGGAGTAAAGGATAAGAAATGATAAAGATTTAAAGTCAGATGTAAGAACATTCAAATAGTTTTTATTATATGCAGGAGAGATGGAAAGAGAGTTTGTAAGATGAATATATAAATCTCTATTGAGACATGTTGATTTTAAGGTTCCTTTTAAGGGAAAAGATGCTCATCAATTGGAGAATGGATAAGCAAATTAGGGCATATCCATATGATAGCACACTATCATACAATAAGTAAAAAATTCCAAAGGGGATGATTTCAAAGAAACTTGGAAGACTTAAAGGAATCCATTATATGAGAAGAGATAAGAACCAGGAGAAAAAGATGAAAGCATGTTCTGAGCCTCAAGTGACAAATTAGATAATTATTACTTTTTGGTTATTATCAAATCTTCTAGTATTTTTAATAGTTCAGCTTAAACTATCCTTCTCTTGGCCAGAAATAGCTTTTGTTTAGTTCTCAATGTCACTTTTCCTAAGAGTAAGAATGCCTGTTAGTTTGGGGATGTCTATGTGACATCATAAGGTGATGAATTGTTGTTATGAATATACTTCATTCCATTCAGGGTGTCCAAAACAATTCTGGTAATGGATCATATTCATACGTTTTCTATATAATCATGATGAAGTAAGAAATTAAATGAATCAGAAAAAAAAAAAAAAAACAGAAAAGAATGATAATAAGATAAGCCCAGAATAAGAAACTGAAATCAATTCTTTAAGTGCTATTTGTTGTTGTTGAAATGTATTTATTTAAATATAAATAGTTCCAATACAAATGTAATAGGTGGTGTTGATACTAAATATTAAATTTATATTATATCATTCAAGTTCTTTCTTTTTTAAAAAGGTATGAACTTTAGGAAATGTTCTTTAAGATAGCAGAGGCCCATCTTTTATTTCTAAGTACTTTACTATGAATGAAAGATGCACATTAAGCAAAGTTATAGGAACCTTCACAATTACAAGTTATAGTAAAAACTTATATTTATAAAGTATAGCACTCTAAAATTTATAAAATACTTCAATCCAAATAAACTTATGGATTAGATAGAAAAATTATTATTATCTCTGTTTTACAAAAGTGATTAGACTTGCTAAGCTTGGCTGCAAAGAAGAGAACTAGAAACAAATGAAAGTTATAGGAAGGTAAGTTTTTAGTTTGCTATAAGAAGAAACTTCTTCCTAAGTACAAGTAACCCAAACTAAAATGTGGTCCCTAAGGAGGTAGGTTAGTTTTCTTATCGGTAGAAATCTTCAAGGTAGAGCTGGAAAGATAATAACCTGAGAAGGATATTGTAGAAATATTTATAGAATCATAGATTTAGACCTGGAAAGAACATTGGAGAACAAATAGTTCAGCCCTTACATTTTACAGATGAAGAAATTGAAGCTCAAGAGAGGGAAAGAATTTGTTCAAATGACACAGTTAGTTGGTAAAAGAAAAGCTAATTTTTTTTTGTTTGTTTCTAAGTCAGTCAATAAACATTAAGCATTTACTACGTGAAAGACATTGTGTTAAACCCTGAGGATACAAAGAAAGGCAAAATACAGTTAAGGAAATAACACTTTTAAGGGGAGAAACAACATGCAAACAACTATGAACAAACAAGACATATACAGTAAAGAAAGTCTTCCTATGGGAAACAACATTTTAGCTGGGACTTGAAAGAAGCCAGAGAAATCAGAAAACTGATTTAGAGGGAAAACATTCTAGAAATGGGGGAACAGCTTGTGCGAATACCTGGAGTTGGAAGATGATATATATTATGTGAGGGGCAGCAAAATGGCAAAGGTCACTGTCTCACAGTTTGTCTAAGGTATAAAAATACTGAAAAGGCAGAAAGGAACCAATTATAAGAAGAGTTTTGAACATCAACAAAGGAGTTTATATATAATGCCGGGGAAAAGAAGGAACCACTAGAGTTTAATAAATAGGGAGTGACATCATCAGTCCTGTACTCCAGCAAAATTACTTTGGAGGCATGTACTAGAATAAGAAGAGATTTGTAATAGAAGATAGCAAGAAAGTTAGGTAGGGAAGATTTTTGGGGAAAGATGAGTGTAGTTGAGTTTAGGATTCTATGGGCAAGATGATGAATAAGTAATTAGAGAAGAAAATTTGGAGATCATCAGAGAGATTAAGGCTTAATAAGTAGATAAGAAATATGAGGTATAGAGATGATAGCTACAGCAGTGAGAGCTTAGGACATCACTAAGTGAAATAATATAACATGAGAAGAGAAACAAGGACAGTTCTATGGGACTCTACATTTAGTAGATATGATCAGGATATAGATCCAATAGAGGAGAATGTGAATTAGCATTCAAATAGGTAAGAGAAGAATCAGGAGAGAACAGTGTCACAATAACACAAAGAAAAGAAAAATAACAAGAAGAGGCATATAAGTGATACGAAATGAGAGGAAGGAGAGAAAAGGAAGCTCTTGGTGAATAACCTCATTATTTTCAACAAAATATAAAGAACGATTCCCAGCTAAAAGGATTAAGGGAAGCCATAGGAGGCTTGAGGAGAGAAGGAAAGATTTGAAAATGATTTTAGGTCAAGGGAATGAATTAATTGCTGTTCTTCATCCTTCATTCTCAAAGAGGACCAACATCAAGAGGATAATGTCTCAACTCACTTAATTAGTTTTCAGTGAGGCAGGGCTAGCAAAGTCATCAGTCCCATTCTCTCTTTCAGAGTCATTGGATTCCAGTGGCAAGATATAAATAGAATGACTGGCAAAAGTCCCCAGAAGTAGTGGGCTATGTTGACCTTTTTAAGCTAAGGCCTTCTCCAATTGTCAATTTGTCAGACAATACCCATTCAGTGATTTTAATCTAGTCAAGAAATGAGGCAAAAGATGACCTAGTTTACCTACAAAAAATCAGTCTAGGAGGGAAAGAACCTCAAGAGGTTTTGGAATTTTGACATAGCAATCACTTCTCAATAAATCTTATTTCATCTTCAAAAAAAGCAAAACAAAAGATTAAAAAAAAGAAATAAAAACCCACAAAATTAAGCAAACCTATCTAATTTAACAATTGAAAATGATAGGACCTGCAGTATTACAATACTTATAGTTTAGCTTTCCTTAAAAAGTAGCAAAGAATTAATTATGTTTTAACATCAACCATCTGATGTAAAGGGCTAGAACTGAGCAAATTCACTTGGATAATGGAGCACGTGAGACTAATTGCCAATTGGATGGTTCTCTATTAACTTGTTTGAAGGTTGACCCTCCCCAGCTGTTTTGTGCTGACTTGATTGGTGGGACAAAGAGGGGGAAGTGACATGTATGGGGGGAGTAGGAGGAGGAAATTGAGGCATTCTCTCATGGCAGTTGAGAGAGGAAGGTGGAGATTACTAGATCTAATCCGCTGATGGTGACCTCAAGAGACCAAGAATAAAGACTTTTGGTGATCCTGACTCCTGCTGATTTCTGGGAAGACAGAGTTCCATCATTTTGGTGTCCAATGTGGTCCAGGCACCCTACCTCCACTGAAATCCTCCAGTGACCAGGAGATTAGGTGAGTAATCTAATAGACAAATAAGGAATTTACCTTGTTAAGGACTAAACCAGCAATCTCTTGTAGCTGAAATGGGGCAGATGTTAGCTATCGCCATTCCCTCAACCTCAGCTGACCCTGCTCCAAATCCAGCTCCAGCCCCACCCAGGAGAGTATATAGAGAGTATAATTAAGATAATTGAGGAGAAGAGTTTACTTGTAATCTGGCTACAGATTGATCAACTCTTGGGCGCATTAAAACACACGTCCCCTTGGTTCTTAGAGAAAGAAAAACTAAATATAGAAAACTGGAAGCTAGTGGGACTTCAACTGAAAGAATTTTACACAAAAAATGGGCCTTGTTCAATTTCCCCAGAGATATTTTATATATAAAACGTAGTTCAATTAGACTTAAACTATTGAGCAAGTTGTAGGAAAAGGAAAAGTTTTAAAAATGAACAGAGGAGGAAGTGTGAGGAAAAGAAGAAAGATAATTATATCGCCCAAGGGCAAGGTGATTCAAATGAGGAATTAGGGTGTGATGACTCTGATTCCCCTGAAGAAGCTTCAACCCCACTTAGAGAGCAGATTATTGACCAGCCCACATCAACTCCACCTTCAGGTACAGAGGGAGGAGGAGTAGTGGGAGGGGCAGTGATATCATCAGCACCTCCCCCCAGCAATCACCAACTCCTATAACTAGATTACAAAAAGGGATTTTTGAAGCGGCTAAAAATGGAAAAGAAGTAGATAATGATTTCAAACTTCAATTTTTTTCCTGTGATTCAACAATATAATTCTGCAGGCCAAGAAAGTAGAAGATATGCTCCTTTTAATATGGATGTCCTTAAAGACCTGAAAAAAGCTTGCACTCTCTTTGGGGCTACATCAGATTATGTTAAAATGTTACTACACAATTTGGCTTATGAAGCCTTAACCCCTAGTGACTGGAAAGACATTGCAAGGGTGTGCTTAGAACCTGGACAAAATTGTTGTGGCTTTCTGAATATAGTGAGCTCTGTAGGATTCAAGCCCAACAAAATAGTCCAAGTGGAGTTAATACTTCAATCACCTGTGACCTACTAACAGGTGTAGGTTCTTATGCAGAAGCTTCAGTACAGATTAATTACTCCATGACAGCATTTGAGCAAATTGCTGCTGCTGCTATCAAAGCATGAGCTTCTCTCCCCAGTCAAAACGACAAGGGTGAGGCCTTCACAAAAACTGTACAAGGACCAAATGTACCCTGTCCTGATTTTGTGGCATATTTACAGATAGCTGTCATACGGACTAATAGTGAAAATATAGTAACAGACACTTTGGTAAGGCAGCTTGCTAAAGAAAATGCCAATGAGGTTTGTAGAAGGATTATACTAGAACTACATAGGGATGCTCCTTTAGAGTAGATCATAAGACACTGCCACAGTGGGGACAAATACCTTTTATAGCCAGGCTATAGTGCAGACTTCCCAAGATCCCAACATGGGAAGACAGGGTCCCTTTTGGCAAGGGACTTCCAGAAAGACTTGTCAATGCTTTCAATTAAGTAAAGTAGGCCATCTGAAAGCTCAATGTTGGCATAGAGACAGAGTGAGAAAACAGGCTGGGAGAACAAGGCCCAAAACTCCATGTCCAAAATGCAACGGAGGACGCCATTGGGCATTAGAGTATAGACTGATTCAGGGAAACTAAATGAGGGGCCCAGCTCTAGGGACCCAGGCAAAAAACATTTGGGGCATGATGGCAGCCTATGCCATACCCAGAGAGTGCCTACAAGTCCATACCCAGACATGACCAATCAGCCAGGAAGCCATCTGATGGGAGAAAGGGACTACAATTAGGGAGGATAGAGTTGTATGCAGCTGGGACAACTGAGATACCCCCTGGAGAGGTGAAATCTGTTCCTCTCCAGCCTATGGATCCCTTGCCTCCAGGCACAATAGGCTCAACCATTTCACCTCCTGAGAGTACTTACAAAACAGTGTTCATTCATACACTTATGTGGGAAACTGGGGAATGTGTAGATAATATCCCAGTCACTAACACAGATAGACAATGTGTAACTTATCAACCAGGGGAAATAGTAGCATCGGGTTTATTGATACAGACCCCTAATAAGCAATCTGGTGACAGTCATCACCCAAGTTCTGACTCTAAGCAGCAAAACCCAAGAATATACTGGACAGAAGCTGTGACAGCTGACGGACCCATGCTCACCATCTATATAAATGGCATACCATTAGAAGGACTGGTGGACACAGGTGCAGATCGCACAGTCATTAGGTGCCAACTGGCCCAGTCACTGACCAAAGAATAAGGCAGACACCTACATGTCTGGATTAGGAGGATCAATAGCAGCTGAAGTTAGTGCTACCCCTTTAAGATGGATATTTGAAGGTAAAACAGAAGATTTTACTCCTTTTATAGTTGAAAAAATCTCCATCAATTGTGGGGAAGAGACATTTTACAACAATTAGGGTTAAAAATGAGTACTTTGTTTTTTTAGGCAGGGCTGCTGTTGAAGGCTATTCCTTACAATTCAGT